>NW_027268434.1:0-38187 GCF_963676685.1 Mytilus edulis | reverse complement strand
GTGCCACAATTCTAAATGTATTACTGTCGGGCATCTGTCGTTGGAACCTCATGGCTTCAACAACAGCCGACAGTCATGCGTTTCAACCTGTTCCTGCTTGGGCCACCCAGAACCCCTCCCTCCCTGTAGAGTGGAGTTGAAAATGGATAATAATAATTTGGGTAAAATATTAATTGGGTACATTTATTTTTATAACTATCCAAGGGAAGGGCTGGCAAAAAAATTGAAATGAGGGAGAAAAAGAAAAGAAATTTCAAGACTGATGTACAACAAATTCAGATTCTTTTTTTAATATTTGTGTGGCCCTTAAAAGGACCTTTTATGATTCTGTTTGCTGTTGGTCTTTAGGTGGATCAGCTGGTATCTCAGTCAGCAGCAGGTCTTGGATTGAGCTTCGGTTTACAGTAGCTGTCATGGTCCTGGAAATGTAAGGCAGGTTGTGGATTTAATTGGTCTTTGCAGTAATAATCGTGCTTTTTATTCATTTCCCTCCATGTTTTGTGCTCGGCTAACTTTTCTGCACTCTGCTGTAATCTCCTTTCTTGAACGGCTGGTCTCAGTTCATAATCCTGACTGTATTTGAAGGTGGTGTCCATTTTCTTCAGGTAAAGTTGACTTCTAGTTGAAAGGTCTACTCCTAAATTCTTACATTTCAGTTGGGTTGAAGTTCCTGGCATATTGTTATTTCGATGCACTCCTGAGGCAAGTCGTCCTTCCATATTTTTGGAGTAAATTACATTTTTTGGCAAATTTACACTCATTGCTCTGTGAACTCCTTCATTTTTATTTGTATTATCATACAGTTTCATACTTTCAACAGCTTCTTTTGTTAGTTTCATTTTCAGGATTTCTTGTAGTAACAATTTGTCTGTTTTATCCATTTGCAGGGCAGTGATTTGGTATGTGGACAAGTAATGGGAACGACTCCACCAGTTAAGTGCAGCATCACCTTTGCAGACAATGGAATGTTCCTGACACAGGGTGCAGTCACCATCATAGCAGCGAAGAGTTGCATCTAGAACTTTTGGTAAGTCTTTACTCATATCGTGAATGTTTTTGTCGTACTTTTCCATCAGTTTATTAATTATCATGGAGCATCTGCACTTAATATCTTTGCTAAACACTGTCTTTAGTTGTCTATTTTCTTCTTTTGTTTTACCATGGAACATTCCCGCACTGTATTGAGCACGATTAGAGGCCCTGAATTGAGACTGCCCCAAATGTACTGGATCTGCTAGTCTTTCTACCTCCCACATTGGTTCCAGAGCTTTAATAGCATCTTCAATACCTCTAGCTGAACGTCCATCTCCATCTGTGGTCACATACCGTACAAGAAATTTCTGTAGTCCTAGCTGGTTCCCCATCTCTTTTCCCAGCTCATACTCTGACAGGGCAGCAGCTCTGTATAAATTTGAAGTACATTCTTCATGACCAGGACATTCTATTGGAAAGCCTTTCCCTCTAAGCCAAGCCCCTCTCCAGCACATCTTGTTCTGCACAACTGCAGCTACAATAAACTTTCTGTCTGTCATTGTTTCAATACCAAGTGCGAATGCTTGAGTGGCATTCTGACCCGGCTTCTTTTTACTAACAATTGTATTGCTGTTGTATCTAGCATCCACAGTTATGTTGATTTCATTTTCTGGTACACCTCTCTTTCTGTTCTCTTCTTTTACTAGTTCAAGTTTCTGTGCCATGTCTGTTTTGTTGAGATTGACCATTTCAGCTGCTACTCTGTTAGATGTGCGTTGCATACTGCTTCGACATGGTGGTGGTGTGTCAACTCCTGCAAGTAGTTGCTGCACCGTGGTATTACCAATTGGGCAATCCTGCAAAGCAGATGCAAGGGCTACATTTGGTTGTCCTGGGTTGGGTCCTGGTTTGCCATTAGCTATTTCTTTATACATCTTCATTCTGTCTCCAATAAAACCACAGGTTTTGCATTTCAGGGTATACTGCCAGCAAGTTCCCCACTTTTTCTGTTCATGATAGTCCACATTCATCCTAGGACAGGATGGTGACTCCATTTTATGTTTATCATAAGTAGTGTTGATCAAGCTGGTTGTCAGTTCACTGTCTATCAATCTCATACCAGAATGTAATGCGTTGTTTTCTTCTATTTTCAGGTTAGCATTCGCTTGCGGTCGAAGAGTACAGATGTGACCAGTAGCCTTTTCACAGTCAGGAGATTGTAAAGTTTGCCGCACGTAGGAAGTACTTGCACTAGCTGAATCAGGGATCTGTATTGGCGTCCGGCTTCTGCTTCTACCACTTGTGCCTACAGGGAACCATCCAGGATTTCTTGGAGAGTTGTCTTTCTTTGACCTCTTCTTGCCTTTGCTATATGGGGTATAACCTTTAGTGAACATTTTAAAAATTTAACTGGATCCGTAATATCACAACTTGGACTGATAGCATAAACTTTGGACATCCTTATATTTATAATCAAGCACTGTATGATATCTGCTTTGATGTACATGTTTTCTTTTGATGCAGTCTGTGACATGGATTTCAAGAGACCACCTTCAGAGGCAACTTTGAATTAACAGAGTTTTCTTAGCAGTATCCAACTAAGCCAATTAATGTACTATTAGGGGTCCAGATAAAGATTGTTTTATCCAAATCTATTGAAATAGGTTACTTAATCATTTATTAAGAGATTAATTGAACAAAGAAGCATATTTATTTTTTTTATTAATGTTTTAGATAATTTATTTCTCAAAATTCAGGATAATTTTTAATAACTGTTTTTTTTTTACAGAAATCTGTTAGAAAATTAAATTCTTTTTATCTATAAGGATAAACAAAACAGAAAACTTCACTAAAAAGTTTATTTTAGAGGAATATTTCAAGGAATAAAGAAATTACACAAGTTTGAAATTGTCTTTACATGTAATTTGACCTGATGTTACACTTGAATATTGGTACCTCAGGTAAATAGGCCAAGTACCTGTGAACTATGACTAATTAGTGTTTATGTTATATTTTACTTATTACAGATAAGATAAGCAATTTTTTAAGATAAGTTTTGAATGTAAATTTTCTTTTTAAATATTTTAAATGGATTTTTTTATATCTAGTGTTGGTATGTAAGCTAAATTTAAAAAAAAATTTAAAAAAAAATTAATTTCAATTGAAAAAACATATTTTTTTATAAATTTTCTTTCAGATTCTAGAAATATAACCATTTAGCTACTATAGACATTTTACTTTTTTAAGATATCATGTTTAACAAGAAAGTTATTAAACTTTTACTTTTCCTAGTAGTTTCATGTTTTTATAATTTCAAGCCAGAAAATATCTACAATTATCAACCTGAGGGTAGTGTTATTAAAACTATCAGAACTGCCATAAAACTTGTCGGATTGATTTGATATTTGGTATGCTAGTTGGATATAGAATAAACTTAATGCGTGCCATTTTTTGGGGCATTATATTGAAGAAAAAGGGTCTAATAGGCCCAAGACCACAATTAATGACCCCACTTTTCGTTGTTCACGAATATAGTTCCCTTTAATTAAAGTGTATTTCTTCTTAAATTTTTTTCTTTCCTTTTCTCAAACATTTCTTAGCTTTTATAAGGTGGAAATGAAAGAAGAGAGGTGAAATAAATTTTTAGATGTTTAATTTTAACTGATTTTGATATGGAAAGAGTGATTAGGTCAGGTGCAAAAAGGTGATATTTACAGTTTTCGGAACATCTCTTGACTTGTCCATAGGGGTATGGATGTGTATTGGCTAAATTTGTAAGTTGTACATGTGCAATTTTTCTGAAACTTGGACATATTTTTGGACTTGTACTGTACATTACACACACAAAAGATCTGCCAAAAAGAATAGGTCAATTTTTTTTAATGAGACAAAACATTATAAAGAACTAATAGAGGAATTAATTGTGGTCTCGGGCCTAAGAGGCTGATTCCCAAAATCTTGAAAATAAAGAATTGACCAACTTTATTGGCAGAAAGTCACTTCAAATGATAAATACTAGTTGATTATTGTATTTTTAACTTATATATATCATGATTCTGGGATAATGGGCACTTTGGGGGTATTTTTGGCCATTTTGATGCACTGAAAAACCTTTGACCCCTGTTTCAGCCCTTTCTGTCAATTCTGTTGGACCCCTTTTTATTTTTAGAATATATTACTACTCTTATGTCTTTCTAAAACAATATCTTCAAAATGGATGCATTTTTACAAAAATATAGACAAAAACTGAATGATAGCTCTGCACCTGGCTATAATGGGCAGTGTCAAATTTGGACAGGTTTATGTACACCTAATGGCAAATATGGGGTTATAAATTGTAAATTTCCAGATGCCAGAGGGTGGAGACAAATGCATGTGCACAGGCTTGCCTACATGGTGCATCATCAGAATATTTTTATTGATAAATCTTATGATGTTTCGCACCTGTGCCACAATTCTAAATGTATTACTGTCGGGCATCTGTCGTTGGAACCTCATGGCTTCAACAACAGCCGACAGTCATGCGTTTCAACCTGTTCCTGCTTGGGCCACCCAGAACCCCTCCCTCCCTGTAGAGTGGAGTTGAAAATGGATAATAATAATTTGGGTAAAATATTAATTGGGTACATTTATTTTTATAACTATCCAAGGGAAGGGCTGGCAAAAAAATTGAAATGAGGGAGAAAAAGAAAAGAAATTTCAAGACTGATGTACAACAAATTCAGATTCTTTTTTTAATATTTGTGTGGCCCTTAAAAGGACCTTTTATGATTCTGTTTGCTGTTGGTCTTTAGGTGGATCAGCTGGTATCTCAGTCAGCAGCAGGTCTTGGATTGAGCTTCGGTTTACAGTAGCTGTCATGGTCCTGGAAATGTAAGGCAGGTTGTGGATTTAATTGGTCTTTGCAGTAATAATCGTGCTTTTTATTCATTTCCCTCCATGTTTTGTGCTCGGCTAACTTTTCTGCACTCTGCTGTAATCTCCTTTCTTGAACGGCTGGTCTCAGTTCATAATCCTGACTGTATTTGAAGGTGGTGTCCATTTTCTTCAGGTAAAGTTGACTTCTAGTTGAAAGGTCTACTCCTAAATTCTTACATTTCAGTTGGGTTGAAGTTCCTGGCATATTGTTATTTCGATGCACTCCTGAGGCAAGTCGTCCTTCCATATTTTTGGAGTAAATTACATTTTTTGGCAAATTTACACTCATTGCTCTGTGAACTCCTTCATTTTTATTTGTATTATCATACAGTTTCATACTTTCAACAGCTTCTTTTGTTAGTTTCATTTTCAGGATTTCTTGTAGTAACAATTTGTCTGTTTTATCCATTTGCAGGGCAGTGATTTGGTATGTGGACAAGTAATGGGAACGACTCCACCAGTTAAGTGCAGCATCACCTTTGCAGACAATGGAATGTTCCTGACACAGGGTGCAGTCACCATCATAGCAGCGAAGAGTTGCATCTAGAACTTTTGGTAAGTCTTTACTCATATCGTGAATGTTTTTGTCGTACTTTTCCATCAGTTTATTAATTATCATGGAGCATCTGCACTTAATATCTTTGCTAAACACTGTCTTTAGTTGTCTATTTTCTTCTTTTGTTTTACCATGGAACATTCCCGCACTGTATTGAGCACGATTAGAGGCCCTGAATTGAGACTGCCCCAAATGTACTGGATCTGCTAGTCTTTCTACCTCCCACATTGGTTCCAGAGCTTTAATAGCATCTTCAATACCTCTAGCTGAACGTCCATCTCCATCTGTGGTCACATACCGTACAAGAAATTTCTGTAGTCCTAGCTGGTTCCCCATCTCTTTTCCCAGCTCATACTCTGACAGGGCAGCAGCTCTGTATAAATTTGAAGTACATTCTTCATGACCAGGACATTCTATTGGAAAGCCTTTCCCTCTAAGCCAAGCCCCTCTCCAGCACATCTTGTTCTGCACAACTGCAGCTACAATAAACTTTCTGTCTGTCATTGTTTCAATACCAAGTGCGAATGCTTGAGTGGCATTCTGACCCGGCTTCTTTTTACTAACAATTGTATTGCTGTTGTATCTAGCATCCACAGTTATGTTGATTTCATTTTCTGGTACACCTCTCTTTCTGTTCTCTTCTTTTACTAGTTCAAGTTTCTGTGCCATGTCTGTTTTGTTGAGATTGACCATTTCAGCTGCTACTCTGTTAGATGTGCGTTGCATACTGCTTCGACATGGTGGTGGTGTGTCAACTCCTGCAAGTAGTTGCTGCACCGTGGTATTACCAATTGGGCAATCCTGCAAAGCAGATGCAAGGGCTACATTTGGTTGTCCTGGGTTGGGTCCTGGTTTGCCATTAGCTATTTCTTTATACATCTTCATTCTGTCTCCAATAAAACCACAGGTTTTGCATTTCAGGGTATACTGCCAGCAAGTTCCCCACTTTTTCTGTTCATGATAGTCCACATTCATCCTAGGACAGGATGGTGACTCCATTTTATGTTTATCATAAGTAGTGTTGATCAAGCTGGTTGTCAGTTCACTGTCTATCAATCTCATACCAGAATGTAATGCGTTGTTTTCTTCTATTTTCAGGTTAGCATTCGCTTGCGGTCGAAGAGTACAGATGTGACCAGTAGCCTTTTCACAGTCAGGAGATTGTAAAGTTTGCCGCACGTAGGAAGTACTTGCACTAGCTGAATCAGGGATCTGTATTGGCGTCCGGCTTCTGCTTCTACCACTTGTGCCTACAGGGAACCATCCAGGATTTCTTGGAGAGTTGTCTTTCTTTGACCTCTTCTTGCCTTTGCTATATGGGGTATAACCTTTAGTGAACATTTTAAAAATTTAACTGGATCCGTAATATCACAACTTGGACTGATAGCATAAACTTTGGACATCCTTATATTTATAATCAAGCACTGTATGATATCTGCTTTGATGTACATGTTTTCTTTTGATGCAGTCTGTGACATGGATTTCAAGAGACCACCTTCAGAGGCAACTTTGAATTAACAGAGTTTTCTTAGCAGTATCCAACTAAGCCAATTAATGTACTATTAGGGGTCCAGATAAAGATTGTTTTATCCAAATCTATTGAAATAGGTTACTTAATCATTTATTAAGAGATTAATTGAACAAAGAAGCATATTTATTTTTTTTATTAATGTTTTAGATAATTTATTTCTCAAAATTCAGGATAATTTTTAATAACTGTTTTTTTTTTACAGAAATCTGTTAGAAAATTAAATTCTTTTTATCTATAAGGATAAACAAAACAGAAAACTTCACTAAAAAGTTTATTTTAGAGGAATATTTCAAGGAATAAAGAAATTACACAAGTTTGAAATTGTCTTTACATGTAATTTGACCTGATGTTACACTTGAATATTGGTACCTCAGGTAAATAGGCCAAGTACCTGTGAACTATGACTAATTAGTGTTTATGTTATATTTTACTTATTACAGATAAGATAAGCAATTTTTTAAGATAAGTTTTGAATGTAAATTTTCTTTTTAAATATTTTAAATGGATTTTTTTATATCTAGTGTTGGTATGTAAGCTAAATTTAAAAAAAAATTTAAAAAAAAATTAATTTCAATTGAAAAAACATATTTTTTTATAAATTTTCTTTCAGATTCTAGAAATATAACCATTTAGCTACTATAGACATTTTACTTTTTTAAGATATCATGTTTAACAAGAAAGTTATTAAACTTTTACTTTTCCTAGTAGTTTCATGTTTTTATAATTTCAAGCCAGAAAATATCTACAATTATCAACCTGAGGGTAGTGTTATTAAAACTATCAGAACTGCCATAAAACTTGTCGGATTGATTTGATATTTGGTATGCTAGTTGGATATAGAATAAACTTAATGCGTGCCATTTTTTGGGGCATTATATTGAAGAAAAAGGGTCTAATAGGCCCAAGACCACAATTAATGACCCCACTTTTCGTTGTTCACGAATATAGTTCCCTTTAATTAAAGTGTATTTCTTCTTAAATTTTTTTCTTTCCTTTTCTCAAACATTTCTTAGCTTTTATAAGGTGGAAATGAAAGAAGAGAGGTGAAATAAATTTTTAGATGTTTAATTTTAACTGATTTTGATATGGAAAGAGTGATTAGGTCAGGTGCAAAAAGGTGATATTTACAGTTTTCGGAACATCTCTTGACTTGTCCATAGGGGTATGGATGTGTATTGGCTAAATTTGTAAGTTGTACATGTGCAATTTTTCTGAAACTTGGACATATTTTTGGACTTGTACTGTACATTACACACACAAAAGATCTGCCAAAAAGAATAGGTCAATTTTTTTTAATGAGACAAAACATTATAAAGAACTAATAGAGGAATTAATTGTGGTCTCGGGCCTAAGAGGCTGATTCCCAAAATCTTGAAAATAAAGAATTGACCAACTTTATTGGCAGAAAGTCACTTCAAATGATAAATACTAGTTGATTATTGTATTTTTAACTTATATATATCATGATTCTGGGATAATGGGCACTTTGGGGGTATTTTTGGCCATTTTGATGCACTGAAAAACCTTTGACCCCTGTTTCAGCCCTTTCTGTCAATTCTGTTGGACCCCTTTTTATTTTTAGAATATATTACTACTCTTATGTCTTTCTAAAACAATATCTTCAAAATGGATGCATTTTTACAAAAATATAGACAAAAACTGAATGATAGCTCTGCACCTGGCTATAATGGGCAGTGTCAAATTTGGACAGGTTTATGTACACCTAATGGCAAATATGGGGTTATAAATTGTAAATTTCCAGATGCCAGAGGGTGGAGACAAATGCATGTGCACAGGCTTGCCTACATGGTGCATCATCAGAATATTTTTATTGATAAATCTTATGATGTTTCGCACCTGTGCCACAATTCTAAATGTATTACTGTCGGGCATCTGTCGTTGGAACCTCATGGCTTCAACAACAGCCGACAGTCATGCGTTTCAACCTGTTCCTGCTTGGGCCACCCAGAACCCCTCCCTCCCTGTAGAGTGGAGTTGAAAATGGATAATAATAATTTGGGTAAAATATTAATTGGGTACATTTATTTTTATAACTATCCAAGGGAAGGGCTGGCAAAAAAATTGAAATGAGGGAGAAAAAGAAAAGAAATTTCAAGACTGATGTACAACAAATTCAGATTCTTTTTTTAATATTTGTGTGGCCCTTAAAAGGACCTTTTATGATTCTGTTTGCTGTTGGTCTTTAGGTGGATCAGCTGGTATCTCAGTCAGCAGCAGGTCTTGGATTGAGCTTCGGTTTACAGTAGCTGTCATGGTCCTGGAAATGTAAGGCAGGTTGTGGATTTAATTGGTCTTTGCAGTAATAATCGTGCTTTTTATTCATTTCCCTCCATGTTTTGTGCTCGGCTAACTTTTCTGCACTCTGCTGTAATCTCCTTTCTTGAACGGCTGGTCTCAGTTCATAATCCTGACTGTATTTGAAGGTGGTGTCCATTTTCTTCAGGTAAAGTTGACTTCTAGTTGAAAGGTCTACTCCTAAATTCTTACATTTCAGTTGGGTTGAAGTTCCTGGCATATTGTTATTTCGATGCACTCCTGAGGCAAGTCGTCCTTCCATATTTTTGGAGTAAATTACATTTTTTGGCAAATTTACACTCATTGCTCTGTGAACTCCTTCATTTTTATTTGTATTATCATACAGTTTCATACTTTCAACAGCTTCTTTTGTTAGTTTCATTTTCAGGATTTCTTGTAGTAACAATTTGTCTGTTTTATCCATTTGCAGGGCAGTGATTTGGTATGTGGACAAGTAATGGGAACGACTCCACCAGTTAAGTGCAGCATCACCTTTGCAGACAATGGAATGTTCCTGACACAGGGTGCAGTCACCATCATAGCAGCGAAGAGTTGCATCTAGAACTTTTGGTAAGTCTTTACTCATATCGTGAATGTTTTTGTCGTACTTTTCCATCAGTTTATTAATTATCATGGAGCATCTGCACTTAATATCTTTGCTAAACACTGTCTTTAGTTGTCTATTTTCTTCTTTTGTTTTACCATGGAACATTCCCGCACTGTATTGAGCACGATTAGAGGCCCTGAATTGAGACTGCCCCAAATGTACTGGATCTGCTAGTCTTTCTACCTCCCACATTGGTTCCAGAGCTTTAATAGCATCTTCAATACCTCTAGCTGAACGTCCATCTCCATCTGTGGTCACATACCGTACAAGAAATTTCTGTAGTCCTAGCTGGTTCCCCATCTCTTTTCCCAGCTCATACTCTGACAGGGCAGCAGCTCTGTATAAATTTGAAGTACATTCTTCATGACCAGGACATTCTATTGGAAAGCCTTTCCCTCTAAGCCAAGCCCCTCTCCAGCACATCTTGTTCTGCACAACTGCAGCTACAATAAACTTTCTGTCTGTCATTGTTTCAATACCAAGTGCGAATGCTTGAGTGGCATTCTGACCCGGCTTCTTTTTACTAACAATTGTATTGCTGTTGTATCTAGCATCCACAGTTATGTTGATTTCATTTTCTGGTACACCTCTCTTTCTGTTCTCTTCTTTTACTAGTTCAAGTTTCTGTGCCATGTCTGTTTTGTTGAGATTGACCATTTCAGCTGCTACTCTGTTAGATGTGCGTTGCATACTGCTTCGACATGGTGGTGGTGTGTCAACTCCTGCAAGTAGTTGCTGCACCGTGGTATTACCAATTGGGCAATCCTGCAAAGCAGATGCAAGGGCTACATTTGGTTGTCCTGGGTTGGGTCCTGGTTTGCCATTAGCTATTTCTTTATACATCTTCATTCTGTCTCCAATAAAACCACAGGTTTTGCATTTCAGGGTATACTGCCAGCAAGTTCCCCACTTTTTCTGTTCATGATAGTCCACATTCATCCTAGGACAGGATGGTGACTCCATTTTATGTTTATCATAAGTAGTGTTGATCAAGCTGGTTGTCAGTTCACTGTCTATCAATCTCATACCAGAATGTAATGCGTTGTTTTCTTCTATTTTCAGGTTAGCATTCGCTTGCGGTCGAAGAGTACAGATGTGACCAGTAGCCTTTTCACAGTCAGGAGATTGTAAAGTTTGCCGCACGTAGGAAGTACTTGCACTAGCTGAATCAGGGATCTGTATTGGCGTCCGGCTTCTGCTTCTACCACTTGTGCCTACAGGGAACCATCCAGGATTTCTTGGAGAGTTGTCTTTCTTTGACCTCTTCTTGCCTTTGCTATATGGGGTATAACCTTTAGTGAACATTTTAAAAATTTAACTGGATCCGTAATATCACAACTTGGACTGATAGCATAAACTTTGGACATCCTTATATTTATAATCAAGCACTGTATGATATCTGCTTTGATGTACATGTTTTCTTTTGATGCAGTCTGTGACATGGATTTCAAGAGACCACCTTCAGAGGCAACTTTGAATTAACAGAGTTTTCTTAGCAGTATCCAACTAAGCCAATTAATGTACTATTAGGGGTCCAGATAAAGATTGTTTTATCCAAATCTATTGAAATAGGTTACTTAATCATTTATTAAGAGATTAATTGAACAAAGAAGCATATTTATTTTTTTTATTAATGTTTTAGATAATTTATTTCTCAAAATTCAGGATAATTTTTAATAACTGTTTTTTTTTTACAGAAATCTGTTAGAAAATTAAATTCTTTTTATCTATAAGGATAAACAAAACAGAAAACTTCACTAAAAAGTTTATTTTAGAGGAATATTTCAAGGAATAAAGAAATTACACAAGTTTGAAATTGTCTTTACATGTAATTTGACCTGATGTTACACTTGAATATTGGTACCTCAGGTAAATAGGCCAAGTACCTGTGAACTATGACTAATTAGTGTTTATGTTATATTTTACTTATTACAGATAAGATAAGCAATTTTTTAAGATAAGTTTTGAATGTAAATTTTCTTTTTAAATATTTTAAATGGATTTTTTTATATCTAGTGTTGGTATGTAAGCTAAATTTAAAAAAAAATTTAAAAAAAAATTAATTTCAATTGAAAAAACATATTTTTTTATAAATTTTCTTTCAGATTCTAGAAATATAACCATTTAGCTACTATAGACATTTTACTTTTTTAAGATATCATGTTTAACAAGAAAGTTATTAAACTTTTACTTTTCCTAGTAGTTTCATGTTTTTATAATTTCAAGCCAGAAAATATCTACAATTATCAACCTGAGGGTAGTGTTATTAAAACTATCAGAACTGCCATAAAACTTGTCGGATTGATTTGATATTTGGTATGCTAGTTGGATATAGAATAAACTTAATGCGTGCCATTTTTTGGGGCATTATATTGAAGAAAAAGGGTCTAATAGGCCCAAGACCACAATTAATGACCCCACTTTTCGTTGTTCACGAATATAGTTCCCTTTAATTAAAGTGTATTTCTTCTTAAATTTTTTTCTTTCCTTTTCTCAAACATTTCTTAGCTTTTATAAGGTGGAAATGAAAGAAGAGAGGTGAAATAAATTTTTAGATGTTTAATTTTAACTGATTTTGATATGGAAAGAGTGATTAGGTCAGGTGCAAAAAGGTGATATTTACAGTTTTCGGAACATCTCTTGACTTGTCCATAGGGGTATGGATGTGTATTGGCTAAATTTGTAAGTTGTACATGTGCAATTTTTCTGAAACTTGGACATATTTTTGGACTTGTACTGTACATTACACACACAAAAGATCTGCCAAAAAGAATAGGTCAATTTTTTTTAATGAGACAAAACATTATAAAGAACTAATAGAGGAATTAATTGTGGTCTCGGGCCTAAGAGGCTGATTCCCAAAATCTTGAAAATAAAGAATTGACCAACTTTATTGGCAGAAAGTCACTTCAAATGATAAATACTAGTTGATTATTGTATTTTTAACTTATATATATCATGATTCTGGGATAATGGGCACTTTGGGGGTATTTTTGGCCATTTTGATGCACTGAAAAACCTTTGACCCCTGTTTCAGCCCTTTCTGTCAATTCTGTTGGACCCCTTTTTATTTTTAGAATATATTACTACTCTTATGTCTTTCTAAAACAATATCTTCAAAATGGATGCATTTTTACAAAAATATAGACAAAAACTGAATGATAGCTCTGCACCTGGCTATAATGGGCAGTGTCAAATTTGGACAGGTTTATGTACACCTAATGGCAAATATGGGGTTATAAATTGTAAATTTCCAGATGCCAGAGGGTGGAGACAAATGCATGTGCACAGGCTTGCCTACATGGTGCATCATCAGAATATTTTTATTGATAAATCTTATGATGTTTCGCACCTGTGCCACAATTCTAAATGTATTACTGTCGGGCATCTGTCGTTGGAACCTCATGGCTTCAACAACAGCCGACAGTCATGCGTTTCAACCTGTTCCTGCTTGGGCCACCCAGAACCCCTCCCTCCCTGTAGAGTGGAGTTGAAAATGGATAATAATAATTTGGGTAAAATATTAATTGGGTACATTTATTTTTATAACTATCCAAGGGAAGGGCTGGCAAAAAAATTGAAATGAGGGAGAAAAAGAAAAGAAATTTCAAGACTGATGTACAACAAATTCAGATTCTTTTTTTAATATTTGTGTGGCCCTTAAAAGGACCTTTTATGATTCTGTTTGCTGTTGGTCTTTAGGTGGATCAGCTGGTATCTCAGTCAGCAGCAGGTCTTGGATTGAGCTTCGGTTTACAGTAGCTGTCATGGTCCTGGAAATGTAAGGCAGGTTGTGGATTTAATTGGTCTTTGCAGTAATAATCGTGCTTTTTATTCATTTCCCTCCATGTTTTGTGCTCGGCTAACTTTTCTGCACTCTGCTGTAATCTCCTTTCTTGAACGGCTGGTCTCAGTTCATAATCCTGACTGTATTTGAAGGTGGTGTCCATTTTCTTCAGGTAAAGTTGACTTCTAGTTGAAAGGTCTACTCCTAAATTCTTACATTTCAGTTGGGTTGAAGTTCCTGGCATATTGTTATTTCGATGCACTCCTGAGGCAAGTCGTCCTTCCATATTTTTGGAGTAAATTACATTTTTTGGCAAATTTACACTCATTGCTCTGTGAACTCCTTCATTTTTATTTGTATTATCATACAGTTTCATACTTTCAACAGCTTCTTTTGTTAGTTTCATTTTCAGGATTTCTTGTAGTAACAATTTGTCTGTTTTATCCATTTGCAGGGCAGTGATTTGGTATGTGGACAAGTAATGGGAACGACTCCACCAGTTAAGTGCAGCATCACCTTTGCAGACAATGGAATGTTCCTGACACAGGGTGCAGTCACCATCATAGCAGCGAAGAGTTGCATCTAGAACTTTTGGTAAGTCTTTACTCATATCGTGAATGTTTTTGTCGTACTTTTCCATCAGTTTATTAATTATCATGGAGCATCTGCACTTAATATCTTTGCTAAACACTGTCTTTAGTTGTCTATTTTCTTCTTTTGTTTTACCATGGAACATTCCCGCACTGTATTGAGCACGATTAGAGGCCCTGAATTGAGACTGCCCCAAATGTACTGGATCTGCTAGTCTTTCTACCTCCCACATTGGTTCCAGAGCTTTAATAGCATCTCCCTTACAGAACTGAAATGTTTGCAGCAGATCTGCTGCAAACTTGCAGCAGGTCTGCTGCAAACAAAAAGCTCGCAGGAACCCTTAGAATAATGTTTGCAGATGTTTGCAGCTAGCTGCAAACCTCCTGCAAACATTGCAGGTTTTTGCTGCAAGCTTGTGGCAATTTAAGTTTGCAGAAACAAATATGTTTGCAGTAAGATTGCAGGAAAAACAAGAATATAAGGGATGTTCGCAGCTAGATTGCAGGAATCTTTGACAATTTTATATGTTTGCAAGAGCATTGCAAGAAACTACATAAAACGACTGAGCATGCCTATTGGTAACTTCCTGCAATATAAAGATTTGAAATTTGAAAATGTTGGTGATGTTTGCAATGTGTCATGATATATATTGCTGTTCAGGGATGCATTATAGTTTGGCAATTAACAGATTAGTTTTTAAAGACATTATTTGTAAGTACAAATTCATCGTAGAATGTGTAAACTGATGAAATTCATTCCCTCCACAGATATCTGCATGAAAGTTAGAATTACATTTTCAAATATGTAACCATGCAATGTACAATACTCCCTCATATGCTTACGTAGAGATTATAACTTACAAAATATTTAAGTCTAGTTGAATTTTGTGACAATTTTAACTAAACTAGCTGTGTATATATATGTATGGGCAAAGTGAACTTCAAATAAATCTTTTTTTAACTTCAGATTCATGCATGTAATTCATTTGAGAACGTTCTTGGAATTAATTTAACTTATTTAGCATATTGAAAGGTATAAACTTATACTATGATATTTTTTCAAATGATAAAGTAATTGAATTATTTTATGAATGGATGTAACATAACTTTTTTAGAATTTGCTGTGTAATATAGATAAAATGGTGTGTACACAACAGTACATTGGTTAATTGTATAACAGATTGAATAAAAATGTTTGCCGCAGGTCTGCAGCAAACACGCAGGAGAAAGATTAATTTGCAAAAATATGTTTGCAGCAGGTCTGCGGCAAACACTCATTTGCATATACATGTTTGCAGCAGGTCTGCAGCAAACACGCAGGAGAAAGATTAATTTGCATTAATATGTTTGCAGCAGGTCTGCGGCAAACACTCATTTGCATATACACGTTTGCAGCAGGTCTGCAGCAAACACTCATTTGCATATAAATGTTTGCAGCAGGTCTGCAGCAAACACTCATTTGCATGGTAAATTGTTTGCAGCAGACCTGCAGCGTATTTGCAGCAAACACGCTGCAAACACGGACTCTGTGTTCGCTGCAAGTCTGCAGCAAGTTCGCAGCAGACTTGCAGCAAATGTTTGCAGGAGGCTGGTATTTTCAGTAAGGGCTTCAATACCTCTAGCTGAACGTCCATCTCCATCTGTGGTCACATACCGTACAAGAAATTTCTGTAGTCCTAGCTGGTTCCCCATCTCTTTTCCCAGCTCATACTCTGACAGGGCAGCAGCTCTGTATAAATTTGAAGTACATTCTTCATGACCAGGACATTCTATTGGAAAGCCTTTCCCTCTAAGCCAAGCCCCTCTCCAGCACATCTTGTTCTGCACAACTGCAGCTACAATAAACTTTCTGTCTGTCATTGTTTCAATACCAAGTGCGAATGCTTGAGTGGCATTCTGACCCGGCTTCTTTTTACTAACAATTGTATTGCTGTTGTATCTAGCATCCACAGTTATGTTGATTTCATTTTCTGGTACACCTCTCTTTCTGTTCTCTTCTTTTACTAGTTCAAGTTTCTGTGCCATGTCTGTTTTGTTGAGATTGACCATTTCAGCTGCTACTCTGTTAGATGTGCGTTGCATACTGCTTCGACATGGTGGTGGTGTGTCAACTCCTGCAAGTAGTTGCTGCACCGTGGTATTACCAATTGGGCAATCCTGCAAAGCAGATGCAAGGGCTACATTTGGTTGTCCTGGGTTGGGTCCTGGTTTGCCATTAGCTATTTCTTTATACATCTTCATTCTGTCTCCAATAAAACCACAGGTTTTGCATTTCAGGGTATACTGCCAGCAAGTTCCCCACTTTTTCTGTTCATGATAGTCCACATTCATCCTAGGACAGGATGGTGACTCCATTTTATGTTTATCATAAGTAGTGTTGATCAAGCTGGTTGTCAGTTCACTGTCTATCAATCTCATACCAGAATGTAATGCGTTGTTTTCTTCTATTTTCAGGTTAGCATTCGCTTGCGGTCGAAGAGTACAGATGTGACCAGTAGCCTTTTCACAGTCAGGAGATTGTAAAGTTTGCCGCACGTAGGAAGTACTTGCACTAGCTGAATCAGGGATCTGTATTGGCGTCCGGCTTCTGCTTCTACCACTTGTGCCTACAGGGAACCATCCAGGATTTCTTGGAGAGTTGTCTTTCTTTGACCTCTTCTTGCCTTTGCTATATGGGGTATAACCTTTAGTGAACATTTTAAAAATTTAACTGGATCCGTAATATCACAACTTGGACTGATAGCATAAACTTTGGACATCCTTATATTTATAATCAAGCACTGTATGATATCTGCTTTGATGTACATGTTTTCTTTTGATGCAGTCTGTGACATGGATTTCAAGAGACCACCTTCAGAGGCAACTTTGAATTAACAGAGTTTTCTTAGCAGTATCCAACTAAGCCAATTAATGTACTATTAGGGGTCCAGATAAAGATTGTTTTATCCAAATCTATTGAAATAGGTTACTTAATCATTTATTAAGAGATTAATTGAACAAAGAAGCATATTTATTTTTTTTATTAATGTTTTAGATAATTTATTTCTCAAAATTCAGGATAATTTTTAATAACTGTTTTTTTTTTACAGAAATCTGTTAGAAAATTAAATTCTTTTTATCTATAAGGATAAACAAAACAGAAAACTTCACTAAAAAGTTTATTTTAGAGGAATATTTCAAGGAATAAAGAAATTACACAAGTTTGAAATTGTCTTTACATGTAATTTGACCTGATGTTACACTTGAATATTGGTACCTCAGGTAAATAGGCCAAGTACCTGTGAACTATGACTAATTAGTGTTTATGTTATATTTTACTTATTACAGATAAGATAAGCAATTTTTTAAGATAAGTTTTGAATGTAAATTTTCTTTTTAAATATTTTAAATGGATTTTTTTATATCTAGTGTTGGTATGTAAGCTAAATTTAAAAAAAAATTTAAAAAAAAATTAATTTCAATTGAAAAAACATATTTTTTTATAAATTTTCTTTCAGATTCTAGAAATATAACCATTTAGCTACTATAGACATTTTACTTTTTTAAGATATCATGTTTAACAAGAAAGTTATTAAACTTTTACTTTTCCTAGTAGTTTCATGTTTTTATAATTTCAAGCCAGAAAATATCTACAATTATCAACCTGAGGGTAGTGTTATTAAAACTATCAGAACTGCCATAAAACTTGTCGGATTGATTTGATATTTGGTATGCTAGTTGGATATAGAATAAACTTAATGCGTGCCATTTTTTGGGGCATTATATTGAAGAAAAAGGGTCTAATAGGCCCAAGACCACAATTAATGACCCCACTTTTCGTTGTTCACGAATATAGTTCCCTTTAATTAAAGTGTATTTCTTCTTAAATTTTTTTCTTTCCTTTTCTCAAACATTTCTTAGCTTTTATAAGGTGGAAATGAAAGAAGAGAGGTGAAATAAATTTTTAGATGTTTAATTTTAACTGATTTTGATATGGAAAGAGTGATTAGGTCAGGTGCAAAAAGGTGATATTTACAGTTTTCGGAACATCTCTTGACTTGTCCATAGGGGTATGGATGTGTATTGGCTAAATTTGTAAGTTGTACATGTGCAATTTTTCTGAAACTTGGACATATTTTTGGACTTGTACTGTACATTACACACACAAAAGATCTGCCAAAAAGAATAGGTCAATTTTTTTTAATGAGACAAAACATTATAAAGAACTAATAGAGGAATTAATTGTGGTCTCGGGCCTAAGAGGCTGATTCCCAAAATCTTGAAAATAAAGAATTGACCAACTTTATTGGCAGAAAGTCACTTCAAATGATAAATACTAGTTGATTATTGTATTTTTAACTTATATATATCATGATTCTGGGATAATGGGCACTTTGGGGGTATTTTTGGCCATTTTGATGCACTGAAAAACCTTTGACCCCTGTTTCAGCCCTTTCTGTCAATTCTGTTGGACCCCTTTTTATTTTTAGAATATATTACTACTCTTATGTCTTTCTAAAACAATATCTTCAAAATGGATGCATTTTTACAAAAATATAGACAAAAACTGAATGATAGCTCTGCACCTGGCTATAATGGGCAGTGTCAAATTTGGACAGGTTTATGTACACCTAATGGCAAATATGGGGTTATAAATTGTAAATTTCCAGATGCCAGAGGGTGGAGACAAATGCATGTGCACAGGCTTGCCTACATGGTGCATCATCAGAATATTTTTATTGATAAATCTTATGATGTTTCGCACCTGTGCCACAATTCTAAATGTATTACTGTCGGGCATCTGTCGTTGGAACCTCATGGCTTCAACAACAGCCGACAGTCATGCGTTTCAACCTGTTCCTGCTTGGGCCACCCAGAACCCCTCCCTCCCTGTAGAGTGGAGTTGAAAATGGATAATAATAATTTGGGTAAAATATTAATTGGGTACATTTATTTTTATAACTATCCAAGGGAAGGGCTGGCAAAAAAATTGAAATGAGGGAGAAAAAGAAAAGAAATTTCAAGACTGATGTACAACAAATTCAGATTCTTTTTTTAATATTTGTGTGGCCCTTAAAAGGACCTTTTATGATTCTGTTTGCTGTTGGTCTTTAGGTGGATCAGCTGGTATCTCAGTCAGCAGCAGGTCTTGGATTGAGCTTCGGTTTACAGTAGCTGTCATGGTCCTGGAAATGTAAGGCAGGTTGTGGATTTAATTGGTCTTTGCAGTAATAATCGTGCTTTTTATTCATTTCCCTCCATGTTTTGTGCTCGGCTAACTTTTCTGCACTCTGCTGTAATCTCCTTTCTTGAACGGCTGGTCTCAGTTCATAATCCTGACTGTATTTGAAGGTGGTGTCCATTTTCTTCAGGTAAAGTTGACTTCTAGTTGAAAGGTCTACTCCTAAATTCTTACATTTCAGTTGGGTTGAAGTTCCTGGCATATTGTTATTTCGATGCACTCCTGAGGCAAGTCGTCCTTCCATATTTTTGGAGTAAATTACATTTTTTGGCAAATTTACACTCATTGCTCTGTGAACTCCTTCATTTTTATTTGTATTATCATACAGTTTCATACTTTCAACAGCTTCTTTTGTTAGTTTCATTTTCAGGATTTCTTGTAGTAACAATTTGTCTGTTTTATCCATTTGCAGGGCAGTGATTTGGTATGTGGACAAGTAATGGGAACGACTCCACCAGTTAAGTGCAGCATCACCTTTGCAGACAATGGAATGTTCCTGACACAGGGTGCAGTCACCATCATAGCAGCGAAGAGTTGCATCTAGAACTTTTGGTAAGTCTTTACTCATATCGTGAATGTTTTTGTCGTACTTTTCCATCAGTTTATTAATTATCATGGAGCATCTGCACTTAATATCTTTGCTAAACACTGTCTTTAGTTGTCTATTTTCTTCTTTTGTTTTACCATGGAACATTCCCGCACTGTATTGAGCACGATTAGAGGCCCTGAATTGAGACTGCCCCAAATGTACTGGATCTGCTAGTCTTTCTACCTCCCACATTGGTTCCAGAGCTTTAATAGCATCTTCAATACCTCTAGCTGAACGTCCATCTCCATCTGTGGTCACATACCGTACAAGAAATTTCTGTAGTCCTAGCTGGTTCCCCATCTCTTTTCCCAGCTCATACTCTGACAGGGCAGCAGCTCTGTATAAATTTGAAGTACATTCTTCATGACCAGGACATTCTATTGGAAAGCCTTTCCCTCTAAGCCAAGCCCCTCTCCAGCACATCTTGTTCTGCACAACTGCAGCTACAATAAACTTTCTGTCTGTCATTGTTTCAATACCAAGTGCGAATGCTTGAGTGGCATTCTGACCCGGCTTCTTTTTACTAACAATTGTATTGCTGTTGTATCTAGCATCCACAGTTATGTTGATTTCATTTTCTGGTACACCTCTCTTTCTGTTCTCTTCTTTTACTAGTTCAAGTTTCTGTGCCATGTCTGTTTTGTTGAGATTGACCATTTCAGCTGCTACTCTGTTAGATGTGCGTTGCATACTGCTTCGACATGGTGGTGGTGTGTCAACTCCTGCAAGTAGTTGCTGCACCGTGGTATTACCAATTGGGCAATCCTGCAAAGCAGATGCAAGGGCTACATTTGGTTGTCCTGGGTTGGGTCCTGGTTTGCCATTAGCTATTTCTTTATACATCTTCATTCTGTCTCCAATAAAACCACAGGTTTTGCATTTCAGGGTATACTGCCAGCAAGTTCCCCACTTTTTCTGTTCATGATAGTCCACATTCATCCTAGGACAGGATGGTGACTCCATTTTATGTTTATCATAAGTAGTGTTGATCAAGCTGGTTGTCAGTTCACTGTCTATCAATCTCATACCAGAATGTAATGCGTTGTTTTCTTCTATTTTCAGGTTAGCATTCGCTTGCGGTCGAAGAGTACAGATGTGACCAGTAGCCTTTTCACAGTCAGGAGATTGTAAAGTTTGCCGCACGTAGGAAGTACTTGCACTAGCTGAATCAGGGATCTGTATTGGCGTCCGGCTTCTGCTTCTACCACTTGTGCCTACAGGGAACCATCCAGGATTTCTTGGAGAGTTGTCTTTCTTTGACCTCTTCTTGCCTTTGCTATATGGGGTATAACCTTTAGTGAACATTTTAAAAATTTAACTGGATCCGTAATATCACAACTTGGACTGATAGCATAAACTTTGGACATCCTTATATTTATAATCAAGCACTGTATGATATCTGCTTTGATGTACATGTTTTCTTTTGATGCAGTCTGTGACATGGATTTCAAGAGACCACCTTCAGAGGCAACTTTGAATTAACAGAGTTTTCTTAGCAGTATCCAACTAAGCCAATTAATGTACTATTAGGGGTCCAGATAAAGATTGTTTTATCCAAATCTATTGAAATAGGTTACTTAATCATTTATTAAGAGATTAATTGAACAAAGAAGCATATTTATTTTTTTTATTAATGTTTTAGATAATTTATTTCTCAAAATTCAGGATAATTTTTAATAACTGTTTTTTTTTTACAGAAATCTGTTAGAAAATTAAATTCTTTTTATCTATAAGGATAAACAAAACAGAAAACTTCACTAAAAAGTTTATTTTAGAGGAATATTTCAAGGAATAAAGAAATTACACAAGTTTGAAATTGTCTTTACATGTAATTTGACCTGATGTTACACTTGAATATTGGTACCTCAGGTAAATAGGCCAAGTACCTGTGAACTATGACTAATTAGTGTTTATGTTATATTTTACTTATTACAGATAAGATAAGCAATTTTTTAAGATAAGTTTTGAATGTAAATTTTCTTTTTAAATATTTTAAATGGATTTTTTTATATCTAGTGTTGGTATGTAAGCTAAATTTAAAAAAAAATTTAAAAAAAAATTAATTTCAATTGAAAAAACATATTTTTTTATAAATTTTCTTTCAGATTCTAGAAATATAACCATTTAGCTACTATAGACATTTTACTTTTTTAAGATATCATGTTTAACAAGAAAGTTATTAAACTTTTACTTTTCCTAGTAGTTTCATGTTTTTATAATTTCAAGCCAGAAAATATCTACAATTATCAACCTGAGGGTAGTGTTATTAAAACTATCAGAACTGCCATAAAACTTGTCGGATTGATTTGATATTTGGTATGCTAGTTGGATATAGAATAAACTTAATGCGTGCCATTTTTTGGGGCATTATATTGAAGAAAAAGGGTCTAATAGGCTGATTCCCAAAATCTTGAAAATAAAGAATTGACCAACTTTATTGGCAGAAAGTCACTTCAAATGATAAATACTAGTTGATTATTGTATTTTTAACTTATATATATCATGATTCTGGGATAATGGGCACTTTGGGGGTATTTTTGGCCATTTTGATGCACTGAAAAACCTTTGACCCCTGTTTCAGCCCTTTCTGTCAATTCTGTTGGACCCCTTTTTATTTTTAGAATATATTACTACTCTTATGTCTTTCTAAAACAATATCTTCAAAATGGATGCATTTTTACAAAAATATAGACAAAAACTGAATGATAGCTCTGCACCTGGCTATAATGGGCAGTGTCAAATTTGGACAGGTTTATGTACACCTAATGGCAAATATGGGGTTATAAATTGTAAATTTCCAGATGCCAGAGGGTGGAGACAAATGCATGTGCACAGGCTTGCCTACATGGTGCATCATCAGAATATTTTTATTGATAAATCTTATGATGTTTCGCACCTGTGCCACAATTCTAAATGTATTACTGTCGGGCATCTGTCGTTGGAACCTCATGGCTTCAACAACAGCCGACAGTCATGCGTTTCAACCTGTTCCTGCTTGGGCCACCCAGAACCCCTCCCTCCCTGTAGAGTGGAGTTGAAAATGGATAATAATAATTTGGGTAAAATATTAATTGGGTACATTTATTTTTATAACTATCCAAGGGAAGGGCTGGCAAAAAAATTGAAATGAGGGAGAAAAAGAAAAGAAATTTCAAGACTGATGTACAACAAATTCAGATTCTTTTTTTAATATTTGTGTGGCCCTTAAAAGGACCTTTTATGATTCTGTTTGCTGTTGGTCTTTAGGTGGATCAGCTGGTATCTCAGTCAGCAGCAGGTCTTGGATTGAGCTTCGGTTTACAGTAGCTGTCATGGTCCTGGAAATGTAAGGCAGGTTGTGGATTTAATTGGTCTTTGCAGTAATAATCGTGCTTTTTATTCATTTCCCTCCATGTTTTGTGCTCGGCTAACTTTTCTGCACTCTGCTGTAATCTCCTTTCTTGAACGGCTGGTCTCAGTTCATAATCCTGACTGTATTTGAAGGTGGTGTCCATTTTCTTCAGGTAAAGTTGACTTCTAGTTGAAAGGTCTACTCCTAAATTCTTACATTTCAGTTGGGTTGAAGTTCCTGGCATATTGTTATTTCGATGCACTCCTGAGGCAAGTCGTCCTTCCATATTTTTGGAGTAAATTACATTTTTTGGCAAATTTACACTCATTGCTCTGTGAACTCCTTCATTTTTATTTGTATTATCATACAGTTTCATACTTTCAACAGCTTCTTTTGTTAGTTTCATTTTCAGGATTTCTTGTAGTAACAATTTGTCTGTTTTATCCATTTGCAGGGCAGTGATTTGGTATGTGGACAAGTAATGGGAACGACTCCACCAGTTAAGTGCAGCATCACCTTTGCAGACAATGGAATGTTCCTGACACAGGGTGCAGTCACCATCATAGCAGCGAAGAGTTGCATCTAGAACTTTTGGTAAGTCTTTACTCAT
This sequence comes from Mytilus edulis, assembly GCF_963676685.1. Taxonomy (NCBI): domain Eukaryota; kingdom Metazoa; phylum Mollusca; class Bivalvia; order Mytilida; family Mytilidae; genus Mytilus; species Mytilus edulis. The sequence continues at coordinate 14,159 of NW_027268434.1, read as the reverse complement.
ATCGTGAATGTTTTTGTCGTACTTTTCCATCAGTTTATTAATTATCATGGAGCATCTGCACTTAATATCTTTGCTAAACACTGTCTTTAGTTGTCTATTTTCTTCTTTTGTTTTACCATGGAACATTCCCGCACTGTATTGAGCACGATTAGAGGCCCTGAATTGAGACTGCCCCAAATGTACTGGATCTGCTAGTCTTTCTACCTCCCACATTGGTTCCAGAGCTTTAATAGCATCTTCAATACCTCTAGCTGAACGTCCATCTCCATCTGTGGTCACATACCGTACAAGAAATTTCTGTAGTCCTAGCTGGTTCCCCATCTCTTTTCCCAGCTCATACTCTGACAGGGCAGCAGCTCTGTATAAATTTGAAGTACATTCTTCATGACCAGGACATTCTATTGGAAAGCCTTTCCCTCTAAGCCAAGCCCCTCTCCAGCACATCTTGTTCTGCACAACTGCAGCTACAATAAACTTTCTGTCTGTCATTGTTTCAATACCAAGTGCGAATGCTTGAGTGGCATTCTGACCCGGCTTCTTTTTACTAACAATTGTATTGCTGTTGTATCTAGCATCCACAGTTATGTTGATTTCATTTTCTGGTACACCTCTCTTTCTGTTCTCTTCTTTTACTAGTTCAAGTTTCTGTGCCATGTCTGTTTTGTTGAGATTGACCATTTCAGCTGCTACTCTGTTAGATGTGCGTTGCATACTGCTTCGACATGGTGGTGGTGTGTCAACTCCTGCAAGTAGTTGCTGCACCGTGGTATTACCAATTGGGCAATCCTGCAAAGCAGATGCAAGGGCTACATTTGGTTGTCCTGGGTTGGGTCCTGGTTTGCCATTAGCTATTTCTTTATACATCTTCATTCTGTCTCCAATAAAACCACAGGTTTTGCATTTCAGGGTATACTGCCAGCAAGTTCCCCACTTTTTCTGTTCATGATAGTCCACATTCATCCTAGGACAGGATGGTGACTCCATTTTATGTTTATCATAAGTAGTGTTGATCAAGCTGGTTGTCAGTTCACTGTCTATCAATCTCATACCAGAATGTAATGCGTTGTTTTCTTCTATTTTCAGGTTAGCATTCGCTTGCGGTCGAAGAGTACAGATGTGACCAGTAGCCTTTTCACAGTCAGGAGATTGTAAAGTTTGCCGCACGTAGGAAGTACTTGCACTAGCTGAATCAGGGATCTGTATTGGCGTCCGGCTTCTGCTTCTACCACTTGTGCCTACAGGGAACCATCCAGGATTTCTTGAGAGTTGTCTTTCTTTGACCTCTTCTTGCCTTTGCTATATGGGGTATAACCTTTAGTGAACATTTTAAAAATTTAACTGGATCCGTAATATCACAACTTGGACTGATAGCATAAACTTTGGACATCCTTATATTTATAATCAAGCACTGTATGATATCTGCTTTGATGTACATGTTTTCTTTTGATGCAGTCTGTGACATGGATTTCAAGAGACCACCTTCAGAGGCAACTTTGAATTAACAGAGTTTTCTTAGCAGTATCCAACTAAGCCAATTAATGTACTATTAGGGGTCCAGATAAGATTGTTTTATCCAAATCTATTGAAATAGGTTACTTAATCATTTATTAAGAGATTAATTGAACAAAGAAGCATATTTATTTTTTTTATTAATGTTTTAGATAATTTATTTCTCAAAATTCAGGATAATTTTTAATAACTGTTTTTTTTTTACAGAAATCTGTTAGAAAATTAAATTCTTTTTATCTATAAGGATAAACAAAACAGAAAACTTCACTAAAAAGTTTATTTTAGAGGAATATTTCAAGGAATAAAGAAATTACACAAGTTTGAAATTGTCTTTACATGTAATTTGACCTGATGTTACACTTGAATATTGGTACCTCAGGTAAATAGGCCAAGTACCTGTGAACTATGACTAATTAGTGTTTATGTTATATTTTACTTATTACAGATAAGATAAGCAATTTTTTAAGATAAGTTTTGAATGTAAATTTTCTTTTTAAATATTTTAAATGGATTTTTTTATATCTAGTGTTGGTATGTAAGCTAAATTAAAAAAAAATTTAAAAAAAAATTAATTTCAATTGAAAAAACATATTTTTTTATAAATTTTCTTTCAGATTCTAGAAATATAACCATTTAGCTACTATAGACATTTTACTTTTTTAAGATATCATGTTTAACAAGAAAGTTATTAAACTTTTACTTTTCCTAGTAGTTTCATGTTTTTATAATTTCAAGCCAGAAAATATCTACAATTATCAACCTGAGGGTAGTGTTATTAAAACTATCAGAACTGCCATAAAACTTGTCGGATTGATTTGATATTTGGTATGCTAGTTGGATATAGAATAAACTTAATGCGTGCCATTTTTTGGGGCATTATATTGAAGAAAAAGGGGTCTAATAGGCTGATTCCCAAAATCTTGAAAATAAAGAATTGACCAACTTTATTGGCAGAAAGTCACTTCAAATGATAAATACTAGTTGATTATTGTATTTTTAACTTATATATATCATGATTCTGGGATAATGGGCACTTTGGGGGTATTTTTGGCCATTTTGATGCACTGAAAAACCTTTGACCCCTGTTTCAGCCCTTTCTGTCAATTCTGTTGGACCCCTTTTTATTTTAGAATATATTACTACTCTTATGTCTTTCTAAAACAATATCTTCAAAATGGATGCATTTTTACAAAAATATAGACAAAAACTGAATGATAGCTCTGCACCTGGCTATAATGGGCAGTGTCAAATTTGGACAGGTTTATGTACACCTAATGGCAAATATGGGGTTATAAATTGTAAATTTCCAGATGCCAGAGGGTGGAGACAAATGCATGTGCACAGGCTTGCCTACATGGTGCATCATCAGAATATTTTTATTGATAAATCTTATGATGTTTCGCACCTGTGCCACAATTCTAAATGTATTACTGTCGGGCATCTGTCGTTGGAACCTCATGGCTTCAACAACAGCCGACAGTCATGCGTTTCAACCTGTTCCTGCTTGGGCCACCAGAACCCCTCCCTCCCTGTAGAGTGGAGTTGAAAATGGATAATAATAATTTGGGTAAAATATTAATTGGGTACATTTATTTTTATAACTATCCAAGGGAAGGGCTGGCAAAAAAAATTGAAATGAGGGAGAAAAAGAAAAGAAATTTCAAGACTGATGTACAACAAATTCAGATTCTTTTTTTAATATTTGTGTGGCCCTTAAAAGGACCTTTTATGATTCTGTTTGCTGTTGGTCTTTAGGTGGATCAGCTGGTATCTCAGTCAGCAGCAGGTCTTGGATTGAGCTTCGGTTTACAGTAGCTGTCATGGTCCTGGAAATGTAAGGCAGGTTGTGGATTTAATTGGTCTTTGCAGTAATAATCGTGCTTTTTATTCATTTCCCTCCATGTTTTGTGCTCGGCTAACTTTTCTGCACTCTGCTGTAATCTCCTTTCTTGAACGGCTGGTCTCAGTTCATAATCCTGACTGTATTTGAAGGTGGTGTCCATTTTCTTCAGGTAAAGTTGACTTCTAGTTGAAAGGTCTACTCCTAAATTCTTACATTTCAGTTGGGTTGAAGTTCCTGGCATATTGTTATTTCGATGCACTCCTGAGGCAAGTCGTCCTTCCATATTTTTGGAGTAAATTACATTTTTTGGCAAATTTACACTCATTGCTCTGTGACTCCTTCATTTTTATTTGTATTATCATACAGTTTCATACTTTCAACAGCTTCTTTTGTTAGTTTCATTTTCAGGATTTCTTGTAGTAACAATTTGTCTGTTTTATCCATTTGCAGGGCAGTGATTTGGTATGTGGACAAGTAATGGGAACGACTCCACCAGTTAAGTGCAGCATCACCTTTGGCAGACAATGGAATGTTCCTGACACAGGGTGCAGTCACCATCATAGCAGCGAAGAGTTGCATCTAGAACTTTTGGTAAGTCTTTACTCATATCGTGAATGTTTTTGTCGTACTTTTCCATCAGTTTATTAATTATCATGGAGCATCTGCACTTAATATCTTTGCTAAACACTGTCTTTAGTTGTCTATTTTCTTCTTTTGTTTTACCATGGAACATTCCCGCACTGTATTGAGCACGATTAGAGGCCCTGAATTGAGACTGCCCAAATGTACTGGATCTGCTAGTCTTTCTACCTCCACATTGGTTCCAGAGCTTTAATAGCATCTTCAATACCTCTAGCTGAACGTCCATCTCCATCTGTGGTCACATACCGTACAAGAAATTTCTGTAGTCCTAGCTGGTTCCCATCTCTTTTCCCAGCTCATACTCTGACAGGGCAGCAGCTCTGTATAAATTTAGAAAGTACATTCTTCATGACCAGGACATTCTATTGGAAAGCCTTTCCCTCTAAGCCAAGCCCCTCTCCAGCACATCTTGTTCTGCACAACTGCAGCTACAATAAACTTTCTGTCTGTCATTGTTTCAATACCAAGTGCGAATGCTTGAGTGGCATTCTGACCCGGCTTCTTTTTACTAACAATTGTATTGCTGTTGTATCTAGCATCCACAGTTATGTTGATTTCATTTTCTGGTACACCTCTCTTTCTGTTCTCTTCTTTTACTAGTTCAAGTTTCTGTGCCATGTCTGTTTTGTTGAGATTGACCATTTCAGCTGCTACTCTGTTAGATGTGCGTTGCATACTGCTTCGACATGGTGGTGGTGTGTCAACTCCTGCAAGTAGTTGCTGCACCGTGGTATTACCAATTGGGCAATCCTGCAAAGCAGATGCAAGGGCTACATTGGTTGTCCTGGGTTGGGTCCTGGTTTGCCATTAGCTATTTCTTTATACATCTTCATTCTGTCTCCAATAAAACCACAGGTTTTGCATTTCAGGGTATACTGCCAGCAAGTTCCCCACTTTTTCTGTTCATGATAGTCCACATTCATCCTAGGACAGGATGGTGACTCCATTTTATGTTTATCATAAGTAGTGTTGATCAAGCTGGTTGTCAGTTCACTGTCTATCAATCTCATACCAGAATGTAATGCGTTGTTTTCTCTATTTTCAGGTTAGCATTCGCTTGCGGTCGAAGAGTACAGATGTGACCAGTAGCCTTTTCACAGTCAGGAGATTGTAAAGTTTGCCGCACGTAGGAAGTACTTGCACTAGCTGAATCAGGGATCTGTATTGGCGTCCGGCTTCTGCTTCTACCACTTGTGCCTACAGGGAACCATCCAGGATTTCTTGGAGAGTTGTCTTTCTTTGACCTCTTCTTGCCTTTGCTATATGGGGTATAACCTTTAGTGAACATTTTAAAAATTTAACTGGATCCGTAATATCACAACTTGGACTGATAGCATAACTTTGGACATCCTTATATTTATAATCAAGCACTGTATGATATCTGCTTTGATGTACATGTTTTTCTTTTGATGCAGTCTGTGACATGGATTTCAAGAGACCACCTTCAGAGGCAACTTTGAATTAACAGAGTTTTCTTAGCAGTATCCAACTAAGCCAATTAATGTACTATTAGGGGTCCAGATAAAGATTGTTTTATCCAAATCTATTGAAATAGGTTACTTAATCATTTATTAAGAGATTAATTGAACAAAGAAGCATATTTATTTTTTTTATTAATGTTTTAGATAATTTATTTCTCAAAATTCAGGATAATTTTTAATAACTGTTTTTTTTTTTACAGAAATCTGTTAGAAAATTAAATTCTTTTTATCTATAAGGATAAACAAAACAGAAAACTTCACTAAAAAGTTTATTTTAGAGGAATATTTCAAGGAATAAAGAAATTACACAAGTTTGAAATTGTCTTTACATGTAATTTGACCTGATGTTACACTTGAATATTGGTACCTCAGGTAAATAGGCCAAGTACCTGTGAACTATGACTAATTAGTGTTTATGTTATATTTTACTTATTACAGATAAGATAAGCAATTTTTAGATAAGTTTTGAATGTAAATTTTCTTTTTAAATATTTTAAATGGATTTTTTTATATCTAGTGTTGGTATGTAAGCTAAATTTAAAAAAAAATTTAAAAAAAAATTAATTTCAATTGAAAAAACAATTTTTTTATAAATTTTCTTTCAGATTCTAGAAATATAACCATTTAGCTACTATAGACATTTTACTTTTTTAAGATATCATGTTTAACAAGAAAGTTATTAAACTTTTACTTTTCCTAGTAGTTTCATGTTTTTATAATTTCAAGCCAGAAAATATCTACAATTATCAACCTGAGGGTAGTGTTATTAAAACTATCAGAACTGCCATAAAACTTGTCGGATTGATTTGATATTTGGTATGCTAGTTGGATATAGAATAAACTTAATGCGTGCCATTTTTTTGGGCATTATATTGAAGAAAAAGGGTCTAATAGGCCCAAGACCACAATTAATGACCCCACTTTTCGTTGTTCACGAATATAGTTCCCTTTAATTAAAGTGTATTTCTTCTTAAATTTTTTTCTTTCCTTTTCTCAAACATTTCTTAGCTTTTATAAGGTGGAAATGAAAGAAGAGAGGTGAAATAAATTTTTAGATGTTTAATTTTAACTGATTTTGATATGGAAAGAGTGATTAGGTCAGGTGCAAAAAGGTGATATTTACAGTTTTCGGAACATCTCTTGACTTGTCCATAGGGGTATGGATGTGTATTGGCTAAATTTGTAAGTTGTACATGTGCAATTTTTCTGAAACTTGGACATATTTTTGGACTTGTACTGTACATTACACACACAAAAGATCTGCCAAAAAGAATAGGTCAATTTTTTTTAATGAGACAAAACATTATAAAGAACTAATAGAGGAATTAATTGTGGTCTCGGGCCTAAGAGGCTGATTCCCAAAATCTTGAAAATAAAGAATTGACCAACTTTATTGCAGAAAGTCACTTCAAATGATAAATACTAGTTGATTATTGTATTTTTAACTTATATATATCATGATTCTGGGATAATGGGCACTTTGGGGGTATTTTTGGCCATTTTGATGCACTGAAAAACCTTTGACCCCTGTTTCAGCCCTTTCTGTCAATTCTGTTGGACCCCTTTTTATTTTTAGAATATATTACTACTCTTATGTCTTTCTAAAACAATATCTTCAAAATGGATGCATTTTTACAAAAATATAGACAAAAACTGAATGATAGCTCTGCACCTGGCTATAATGGGCAGTGTCAAATTTGGACAGGTTTATGTACACCTAATGGCAAATATGGGGTTATAAATTGTAAATTTCCAGATGCCAGAGGGTGGAGACAAATGCATGTGCACAGCTTGCCTACATGGTGCATCATCAGAATATTTTTATTGATAAATCTTATGATGTTTCGCACCTGTGCCACAATTCTAAATGTATTACTGTCGGGCATCTGTCGTTGGAACCTCATGGCTTCAACAACAGCCGACAGTCATGCGTTTCAACCTGTTCCTGCTTGGGCCACCCAGAACCCCTCCCTCCCTGTAGAGTGGAGTTGAAAATGGATAATAATAATTTGGGTAAAATATTAATTGGGTACATTTATTTTTATAACTATCCAAGGGAAGGGCTGGCAAAAAAATTGAAATGAGGGAGAAAAAGAAAAGAAATTTCAAGACTGATGTACAACAAATTCAGATTCTTTTTTTAATATTTGTGTGGCCCTTAAAAGGGACCTTTTATGATTCTGTTTGCTGTTGGTCTTTAGGTGGATCAGCTGGTATCTCAGTCAGCAGCAGGTCTTGGATTGAGCTTCGGTTTACAGTAGCTGTCATGGTCCTGGAAATGTAAGGCAGGTTGTGGATTTAATTGGTCTTTTGCAGTAATAATCGTGCTTTTTATTCATTTCCCTCCATGTTTTGTGCTCGGCTAACTTTTCTGCACTCTGCTGTAATCTCCTTTCTTGAACGGCTGGTCTCAGTTCATAATCCTGACTGTATTTGAAGGTGGTGTCCATTTTCTTCAGGTAAAGTTGACTTCTAGTTGAAAGGTCTACTCCTAAATTCTTACATTTCAGTTGGGTTGAAGTTCCTGGCATATTGTTATTTCGATGCACTCTGAGGCAAGTCGTCCTTCCATATTTTTGGAGTAAATTACATTTTTGGCAAATTTACACTCATTGCTCTGTGAACTCCTTCATTTTTATTTGTATTATCATACAGTTTCATACTTTCAACAGCTTCTTTTGTTAGTTTCATTTTCAGGATTTCTTGTAGTAACAATTTGTCTGTTTTATCCATTTGCAGGGCAGTGATTTGGTATGTGACAAGTAATGGGAACGACTCCACCAGTTAAGTGCAGCATCACCTTTGCAGACAATGGAATGTTCCTGACACAGGGTGCAGTCACCATCATAGCAGCGAAGAGTTGCATCTAGAACTTTTGGTAAGTCTTTACTCATATCGTGAATGTTTTTGTCGTACTTTTCCATCAGTTTATTAATTATCATGGAGCATCTGCACTTAATATCTTTGCTAAACACTGTCTTTAGTTGTCTATTTTCTTCTTTTGTTTTACCATGGAACATTCCCGCACTGTATTGAGCACGATTAGAGGCCCTGAATTGAGACTGCCCCAAATGTACTGGATCTGCTAGTCTTTCTACCTCCCACATTGGTTCCAGAGCTTTAATAGCATCTTCAATACCTCTAGCTGAACGTCCATCTCCATCTGTGGTCACATACCGTACAAGAAATTTCTGTAGTCCTAGCTGGTTCCCCATCTCTTTTCCCAGCTCATACTCTGACAGGGCAGCAGCTCTGTATAAATTTGAAGTACATTCTTCATGACCAGGACATTCTATTGGAAAGCCTTTCCCTCTAAGCCAAGCCCCTCTCCAGCACATCTTGTTCTGCACAACTGCAGCTACAATAAACTTTCTGTCTGTCATTGTTTCAATACCAAGTGCGAATGCTTGAGTGGCATTCTGACCGGCTTCTTTTTACTAACAATTGTATTGCTGTTGTATCTAGCATCCACAGTTATGGTTGATTTCATTTTCTGGTACACCTCTCTTTCTGTTCTCTTCTTTTACTAGTTCAAGTTTCTGTGCCATGTCTGTTTTGTTGAGATTGACCATTTCAGCTGCTACTCTGTTAGATGTGCGTTGCATACTGCTTCGACATGGTGGTGGTGTGTCAACTCCTGCAAGTAGTTGCTGCACCGTGGTATTACCAATTGGGCAATCCTGCAAAGCAGATGCAAGGGCTACATTTGGTTGTCCTGGGTTGGGTCCTGGTTTGCCATTAGCTATTTCTTTATACATCTTCATTCTGTCTCCAATAAAACCACAGGTTTTGCATTTCAGGGTATACTGCCAGCAAGTTCCCCACTTTTTCTGTTCATGATAGTCCACATTCATCCTAGGACAGGATGGTGACTCCATTTTATGTTTATCATAAGTAGTGTTGATCAAGCTGGTTGTCAGTTCACTGTCTATCAATCTCATACCAGAATGTAATGCGTTGTTTTCTTCTATTTTCAGGTTAGCATTCGCTTGCGGTCGAAGAGTACAGATGTGACCAGTAGCCTTTTCACAGTCAGGAGATTGTAAAGTTTGCCGCACGTAGGAAGTACTTGCACTAGCTGAATCAGGGATCTGTATTGGCGTCCGGCTTCTGCTTCTACCACTTGTGCCTACAGGGAACCATCCAGGATTTCTTGGAGAGTTGTCTTTCTTTGACCTCTTCTTGCCTTTGCTATATGGGGTATAACCTTTAGTGAACATTTTAAAAATTTAACTGATCCGTAATATCACAACTTGGACTGATAGCATAAACTTTGGACATCCTTATATTTATAATCAAGCACTGTATGATATCTGCTTTGATGTACATGTTTTCTTTGATGCAGTCTGTGACATGGATTTCAAGAGACCACCTTCAGAGGCAACTTTGAATTAACAGAGTTTTTCTTAGCAGTATCCAACTAAGCCAATTAATGTACTATTAGGGGTCCAGATAAAGATTGTTTTATCCAAATCTATTGAAATAGGTTACTTAATCATTTATTAAGAGATTAATTGAACAAAGAAGCATATTTATTTTTTTTATTAATGTTTTAGATAATTTATTTCTCAAAATTCAGGATAATTTTAATAACTGTTTTTTTTTTACAGAAATCTGTTAGAAAATTAAATTCTTTTTATCTATAAGGATAAACAAAACAGAAAACTTCACTAAAAAGTTTATTTTAGAGGAATATTTCAAGGAATAAAGAAATTACACAAGTTTGAAATTGTCTTTACATGTAATTTGACCTGATGTTACACTTGAATATTGGTACCTCAGGTAAATAGGCCAAGTACCTGTGAACTATGACTAATTAGTGTTTATGTTATATTTTACTTATTACAGATAAGATAAGCAATTTTTTAAGATAAGTTTTGAATGTAAATTTTCTTTTTAAATATTTTAAATGGATTTTTTTATATCTAGTGTTGGTATGTAAGCTAAATTTAAAAAAAAATTTAAAAAAAAATTAATTTCAATTGAAAAAACATATTTTTTTATAAATTTTCTTTCAGATTCTAGAAATATAACCATTTAGCTACTATAGACATTTTACTTTTTTAAGATATCATGTTTAACAAGAAAGTTATTAAACTTTTACTTTTCCTAGTAGTTTCATGTTTTTATAATTTCAAGCCAGAAAATATCTACAATTATCAACCTGAGGGTAGTGTTATTAAAACTATCAGAACTGCCATAAAACTTGTCGGATTGATTTGATATTTGGTATGCTAGTTGGATATAGAATAAACTTAATGCGTGCCATTTTTTGGGGCATTATATTGAAGAAAAAGGGTCTAAGAGGCTGATTCCCAAAATCTTGAAAATAAAGAATTGACCAACTTTAATTGGCAGAAAGTCACTTCAAATGATAAATACTAGTTGATTATTGTATTTTAACTTATATATATCATGATTCTGGGATAATGGGCACTTTGGGGGTATTTTTTGGCCATTTTGATGCACTGAAAAACCTTTGACCCCTGTTTCAGCCCTTTCTGTCAATTCTGTTGGACCCCTTTTTATTTTTAGAATATATTACTACTCTTATGTCTTTCTAAAACAATATCTTCAAAATGGATGCATTTTTACAAAAATATAGACAAAAACTGAATGATAGCTCTGCACCTGGCTATAATGGGCAGTGTCAAATTTGGACAGGTTTATGTACACCTAATGGCAAATATGGGGTTATAAATTGTAAATTTCCAGATGCCAGAGGGTGGAGACAAATGCATGTGCACAGGCTTGCCTACATGGTGCATCATCAGAATATTTTTATTGATAAATCTTATGATGTTTCGCACCTGTGCCACAATTCTAAATGTATTACTGTCGGGCATCTGTCGTTGGAACCTCATGGCTTCAACAACAGCCGACAGTCATGCGTTTCAACCTGTTCCTGCTTGGGCCACCCAGAACCCCTCCCTCCCTGTAGAGTGGAGTTGAAAATGGATAATATATTTGGGTAAAATATTAATTGGGTACATTTATTTTTATAACTATCCAAGGGAAGGGCTGGCAAAAAAATTGAAATGAGGGAGAAAAAGAAAAGAAATTTCAAGACTGATGTACAACAAATTCAGATTCTTTTTTTAATATTTGTGTGGCCCTTAAAAGGACCTTTTATGATTCTGTTTGCTGTTGGTCTTTAGGTGGATCAGCTGGTATCTCAGTCAGCAGCAGGTCTTGGATTGAGCTTCGGTTTACAGTAGCTGTCATGGTCCTGGAAATGTAAGGCAGGTTGTGGATTTAATTGGTCTTTGCAGTAATAATCGTGCTTTTTATTCATTTCCCTCCATGTTTTGTGCTCGGCTAACTTTTCTGCACTCTGCTGTAATCTCCTTTCTTGAACGGCTGGTCTCAGTTCATAATCCTGACTGTATTTGAAGGTGGTGTCCATTTTCTTCAGGTAAAGTTGACTTCTAGTTGAAAGGTCTACTCCTAAATTCTTACATTTCAGTTGGGTTGAAGTTCCTGGCATATTGTTATTTCGATGCACTCCTGAGGCAAGTCGTCCTTCCATATTTTTGGAGTAAATTACATTTTTGGCAAATTTACACTCATTGCTCTGTGAACTCCTTCATTTTTATTTGTATTATCATACAGTTTCATACTTTCAACAGCTTCTTTTGTTAGTTTCATTTTCAGGATTTCTTGTAGTAACAATTTGTCTGTTTTATCCATTTGCAGGGCAGTGATTTGGTATGTGGACAAGTAATGGGAACGACTCCACCAGTTAAGTGCAGCATCACCTTTGCAGACAATGGAATGTTCCTGACACAGGGTGCAGTCACCATCATAGCAGCGAAGAGTTGCATCTAGAACTTTTGGTAAGTCTTTACTCATATCGTGAATGTTTTTGTCGTACTTTTCCATCAGTTTATTAATTATCATGGAGCATCTGCACTTAATATCTTTGCTAAACACTGTCTTTAGTTGTCTATTTTCTTCTTTTGTTTTACCATGGAACATTCCCGCACTGTATTGAGCACGATTAGAGGCCCTGAATTGAGACTGCCCCAAATGTACTGGATCTGCTAGTCTTTCTACCTCCCACATTGGTTCCAGAGCTTTAATAGCATCTTCAATACCTCTAGCTGAACGTCCATCTCCATCTGTGGTCACATACCGTACAAGAAATTTCTGTAGTCCCTAGCTGGTTCCCCATCTCTTTTCCAGCTCATACTCTGACAGGGCAGCAGCTCTGTATAAATTTGAAGTACATTCTTCATGACCAGGACATTCTATTGGAAAGCCTTTCCCTCTAAGCCAAGCCCCTCTCCAGCACATCTTGTTCTGCACAACTGCAGCTTACAATAAACTTTCTGTCTGTCATTGTTTCAATACCAAGTGCGAATGCTTGAGTGGCATTCTGACCCGGCTTCTTTTTACTAACAATTGTATTGCTGTTGTATCTAGCATCCACAGTTATGTTGATTTCATTTTCTGGTACACCTCTCTTTCTGTTCTCTTCTTTTACTAGTTCAAGTTTCTGTGCCATGTCTGTTTTGTTGAGATTGACCATTTCAGCTGCTACTCTGTTAGATGTGCGTTGCATACTGCTTCGACATGGTGGTGGTGTGTCAACTCTGCAAGTAGTTGCTGCACCGTGGTATTACCAATTGGGCAATCCTGCAAAGCAGATGCAAGGGCTACATTTGGTTGTCCTGGGTTGGGTCCTGGTTTGCCATTAGCTATTTCTTTATACATCTTCATTCTGTCTCCAATAAAACCACAGGTTTTGCATTTCAGGGTATACTGCCAGCAAGTTCCCCACTTTTTCTGTTCATGATAGTCCACATTCATCCTAGGACAGGATGGTGACTCCATTTTATGTTTATCATAAGTAGTGTTGATCAAGCTGGTTGTCAGTTCACTGTCTATCAATCTCATACCAGAATGTAATGCGTTGTTTTCTTCTATTTTCAGGTTAGCATTCGCTTGCGGTCGAAGAGTACAGATGTGACCAGTAGCCTTTTCACAGTCAGAGATTGTAAAGTTTGCCGCACGTAGGAAGTACTTGCACTAGCTGAATCAGGGATCTGTATTGGCGTCCGGCTTCTGCTTCTACCACTTGTGCCTACAGGGAACCATCCAGGATTTCTTGGAGAGTTGTCTTTCTTTGACCTCTTCTTGCCTTTGCTATATGGGGTATAAACCTTTAGTGAACATTTTAAAATTTAACTGGATCCGTAATATCACAACTTGGACTGATAGCATAAACTTTGGACATCCTTATATTATAATCAAGCACTGTATGATATCTGCTTTGATGTACATGTTTTCTTTTGATGCAGTCTGTGACATGGATTTCAAGAGACCACCTTCAGAGGCAACTTTGAATTAACAGAGTTTTCTTAGCAGTATCCAACTAAGCCAATTAATGTACTATTAGGGGTCCAGATAAAGATTGTTTTATCCAAATCTATTGAAATAGGTTACTTAATCATTTATTAAGAGATTAATTGAACAAAGAAGCATATTTATTTTTTTTATTAATGTTTTAGATAATTTATTTCTCAAAATTCAGGATAATTTTAATAACTGTTTTTTTTTTACAGAAATCTGTTAGAAAATTAAATTCTTTTTATCTATAAGGATAAACAAAACAGAAAACTTCACTAAAAAGTTTATTTTAGAGGAATATTTCAAGGAATAAAGAAATTACACAAGTTTGA
>NW_027268433.1:0-18321 GCF_963676685.1 Mytilus edulis | reverse complement strand
AAACTTTGGTCTCAAGTGTAAATCTGATGATATACATTTTGTTCCTCTATTAATAAGCTTTCGATTGAGGTACAATATATATCTATAGTTAGGGGCTGAAAGGTCCTGCCAGTCCATTCCATTATTCAAAATTTCCATTTCATTATTCAAAATTGGCTATTTCTAAATGTTCACGCGTACTTCGATATTTAAGTCCTTCGTTACTCCTCTAATATGCGTTGCAGAACATATTGACTATATGCATTTTGTTCCTCTATTAATAAGCTTTCGATCAAAGTATAATATATATCTGTAATTAGGGACTGAAGGGTCCTGCCAGTCCATTCCATTATTCAAAATGTTCATTTCATTATTCAAAATTGGATATTCCTCAATGTTCACGCGTATTTCGATATTAAAGTCCTTCGTTACTCCTCTAATATACGTTGCAGAACATATTGACTTGAAACATTTTGTTCCTCTATTAATAAGCTTTCGATCAAAGTATAATATATATCTATAATTAGGGTTTGAAGGGTCCTGCCCAGGGGCGGATTCAGGATTTTGGAAAGGGGGGGCGAAGATTTTTAATTTCGCCGAGCGGAGCGAGGCGAAAAATTTTTGGGACCTTTTTTCGGCTAAAAAACATAAAATAAGTGTAATATGCACAATTTAAACGGTTCTTGGCTTGGGACATGTATATTTTATAGCAGTTTTTATCAAAATGTTTGATTGATATGTTTCACCCAACATAACTGAGAGAACCGAAGTGAGGGGTTCCAAATCCCCCAAAGATTATGAAAGTGTCTGAAATGACAACGAATTTAGGATGATGGTCGACAAATGGAAACATAAAGGTCACACCCAGTAGGCAGGTTACAAAGAATTCAATATATATAAGTCCGGCGAAACAGACATTCAAGTCAGACACGCAAACCCCGGCCACAAAAAAACTACGCCCGTTTTTTTCATCATGTTCATTTCATGCTAAATAATTTTGTTGGGAATTTTCGTTTTTAATAGCAAAAAACTGGACTGTTTTCAATCCAGATACGATTCAGAATTTTTGTTTAAGGCAAGAATCAGAGTCAATTTTTCTCTCTCAAATATCTAAGACTGTCTCCTCAAATCGAATGGTTCGTACCTGAGACTTGAAATTTTTCTAGAGCTTATACTAAAATTGAAAATGGAAATGGGGAATGTGTCAAAGAGACAACAACCCGACCACAGAAAAACAACAGCAGAAGGTCACGAACAGGTGTTCAATGTAGCGAGAAATTTCCGCACCTGGAGGCGTCCTTCAGCTGGCCCCTTAACAAATATAGTACAGTGATAATGAACGCCATACTAATTTCCAAATTGTACACAAGAAACTAAAAATAAAATAATAACAAGACTAACAAAGGTCAGAGGCTCTTGACTTGGAACAAGCGCAAAAATGCGGCGGGTGACAGGGGTTCATTATTCAACTTTATTATTTATAAAATAAGCTGGTGCATTTGGGGCTAATAGATATAGGAAGATGTGGTGTGAGTGCCAATGAGACAACTCTCCATCCAAATAACAATTTAAAAATTAAACCATTATAGGTTAAAGTACGGCCTTCAACACGGAGCCTTGGCTCACACCGAACAACAAGCTATAAAGGGCCCCAAAATTACTAGTGTAAAACCATTCAAATGGGAAAACCAACGGTCTAATCTATATAAAACATGTTTTCGTAGGTAAATGATATTGTGGAACTTTCTTTTTTTGAGAGTGCAATGGTCTATAGAGTATTTACTATCACTTTCTGTTTGGTGGAATAGTGAAATAGAAGTCAATACGTTCTTGCTCAATCCTGTGTTGCTTTGAAGGTTTCCTGATTGTCATGACATCCTCAGCCTAAGCAATGTTTATTATTTCAAAATGACCGTGTGCCGTTTTTTCAACGCACTGGTCAACTCCACCATAGCAAATCACATGACTTGACAATCAGTAAATACCACCGAAAAATATCTTAATAAGTAAAGAATTGTCGTATAAAAATTAAATACTCGGGAAATGGCAAAGTTCACGAAGTCTAGTCTGATAAATAATTTAACAAAAAAAAAAAAAAAAAAAAAAGTCCGAGCAAAGGGGGGGGCGTACGCCCTCTACGCCCCCCCCCTGAATCCGCCACTGCTGCCAGTCCATTCCATTATTCAAAATTTCCATTTCATTATTCAAAATTGGTTGTTTCTCAATGTTGACGCGTATTTCGATATTTGAGTCCTGCGTTACTCTTCTAACATGTGTTGCGGAACATATTGACTATATACATTTTGTTCCTCTATTAATAAGCTTTCGATTGAGGTATAATATATATTTATAATTAAGGGTTTAATGGTCCTGCCAGTCCATTCCATTATTCAAAATTTTCATTTCATTATTCAAAATCGGTTGTTTCTCAATGTTGACGCGTATTTCGATATTTAAGTCCTTCGTTACTCCTCTAATAAATACTCCTTCTTTATAGTGATGTTAAGTCCTTCGTTTCACCTTTAATATGCGTTGCGGAACATATTGATTATATACATTTTGTTCCTCTATTAATAAGCTTTCGATTGAGGAATAATATATATCTTTAATTAGGGGCTGAAGGGTCCTGACAGTCCATTCCATTATTCAAAATTTCCATTTTATTAGTCAAAATTGGCTATTTCTCAATGTTCACGCGTATTTCGATATTAAAGTCCTTCGTTATTCCTCTAATATGCGTTGCAGAACATATTGACTTGATACATTTTGGTCCTCTATTAATAAGCTTTCAATCAAGGTATATAAATATCTGTAATTAGGGGCTGAAGGGCCCTGCCAGTCCATTCCATTATTGAAAATTTCCATTTCATTATTCGAAATTGGTTGTTTCTCAATGTTGACGCGTATTTCGATATTTCAGTCCTTCATTACTCCTCTAATATGCGTTGCAGAACATATTGACTATATGCATTTTGTTCCTCTATTAATAAGCTTTCGATTGAGGTATAATATATATTTATAATTAAGGGTTTAATGGTCCTGCCAGTCCATTCCATTATTCAAAATTTTCATTTCATTATTCAAAATCGGTTGTTTCTCAATGTTGACGCGTATTTCGATATTTAAGTCCTTCGTTACTCCTCTAATAAATACTCCTTCTTTATAGTGATGTTAAGTCCTTCGTTTCTCCTTTAATATGCGTTGCGGAACATATTGATTATATACATTTTGTTCCTCTATTAATAAGCTTTCGATTGAGGAATAATATATATCTTTAATTAGGGGCTGAAGGGTCCTGACAGTCCATTCCATTATTCAAAATTTCCATTTTATTAGTCAAAATTGGCTATTTCTCAATGTTCACGCGTATTTCGATATTAAAGTCCTTCGTTATTCCTCTAATATGCGTTGCAGAACATATTGACTTGATACATTTTGGTCCTCTATTAATAAGCTTTCAATCAAGGTATATAAATATCTGTAATTAGGGGCTGAAGGGCCCTGCCAGTCCATTCCATTATTGAAAATTTCCATTTCATTATTCGAAATTGGTTGTTTCTCAATGTTGACGCGTATTTCGATATTTCAGTCCTTCATTACTCCTCTAATATGCGTTGCAGAACATATTGACTATATGCATTTTGTTCCTCTATTAATAATGTTCGATCAAAGTATAATATATATCTGTAATTAGGGACTGAAGGGTCCTGCCAGTCCATTCCATTATTCAAAATGTTCATTTCATTATTCAAAATTGGATATTCCTCAATGTTCACGCGTATTTCGATATTAAAGTCCTTCGTTACTCCTCTAATATGCGTTGCAGAACATATTGACTTGAAACATTTTGTTCCTCTATTAATAAGCTTTCGATCAAAGTATAATATATATCTATAATTAGGGTTTGAAGGGTCCTGCCAGTCCATTCCATTATTCAAAATTTCCATTTCATTATTCAAAATTGGTTGTTTCTCAATGTTGACGCGTATTTCGATATTTGAGTCCTGCGTTACTCTTCTAACATGTGTTGCGGAACATATTGACTATATACATTTTGTTCCTCTATTAATAAGCTTTCGATTGAGGTATAATATATATTTATAATTAAGGGTTTAATGGTCCTGCCAGTCCATTCCATTATTCAAAATGTCCATTTCATTATTCAAAATCGGTTGTTTCTCAATGTTGACGCGTATTTCGATATTTAAGTCCTTCGTTACTCCTCTAATATGCGTTGCGGAACATATTGACTATATACATTTTGTTTCTCTATTAATAAGCTTTCGATTTAAGAATAATATATATCTTTAATTAGGGGCTGAAGGATCCTGCCAGTCCATTCCATTATTCAAAATTTCCATTTCATTATTCAAAATTGGCTATTTCTCAATGTTCACGCGTATTTCGATATTTAAGTCCTTCGTTACTCCTCTAATATGCGTTGCAGAACATATTGACTTGATACATTTTGTTCCTCTAATAATAAGCTTTCCATCAAGGTATAATATATATCTGTTATTATGGGCTGAAGGGTCATGCCAGTCCATTCCATTATTCAAAATTTCCATTTCATTATTCAAAATTGGCTATTTCTCAATGTTGACGCGTATTTCGATATTTAAGTCCTTCGTTTCTCCTTTAATATGCGTTGCGGAACATATTGATTATATACATTTTGTTCCTCTATTAATAAGCTTTCGATTGAGGAATAATATATATCTTTAATTAGGGGCTGAAGGGTCCTGACAGTCCATTCCATTATTCAAAATTTCCATTTTATTAGTCAAAATTGGCTATTTCTCAATGTTCACGCGTATTTCGATATTAAAGTCCTTCGTTATTCCTCTAATATGCGTTGCAGAACATATTGACTTGATACATTTTGGTCCTCTATTAATAAGCTTTCAATCAAGGTATATAAATATCTGTAATTAGGGGCTGAAGGGCCCTGCCAGTCCATTCCATTATTGAAAATTTCCATTTCATTATTCGAAATTGGTTGTTTCTCAATGTTGACGCGTATTTCGATATTTCAGTCCTTCATTACTCCTCTAATATGCGTTGCAGAACATATTGACTATATGCATTTTGTTCCTCTATTAATAATGTTCGATCAAAGTATAATATATATCTGTAATTAGGGACTGAAGGGTCCTGCCAGTCCATTCCATTATTCAAAATGTTCATTTCATTATTCAAAATTGGATATTCCTCAATGTTCACGCGTATTTCGATATTAAAGTCCTTCGTTACTCCTCTAATATGCGTTGCAGAACATATTGACTTGAAACATTTTGTTCCTCTATTAATAAGCTTTCGATCAAAGTATAATATATATCTATAATTAGGGTTTGAAGGGTCCTGCCAGTCCATTCCATTATTCAAAATTTCCATTTCATTATTCAAAATTGGTTGTTTCTCAATGTTGACGCGTATTTCGATATTTGAGTCCTGCGTTACTCTTCTAACATGTGTTGCGGAACATATTGACTATATACATTTTGTTCCTCTATTAATAAGCTTTCGATTGAGGTATAATATATATTTATAATTAAGGGTTTAATGGTCCTGCCAGTCCATTCCATTATTCAAAATGTCCATTTCATTATTCAAAATCGGTTGTTTCTCAATGTTGACGCGTATTTCGATATTTAAGTCCTTCGTTACTCCTCTAATATGCGTTGCGGAACATATTGACTATATACATTTTGTTTCTCTATTAATAAGCTTTCGATTTAAGAATAATATATATCTTTAATTAGGGGCTGAAGGATCCTGCCAGTCCATTCCATTATTCAAAATTTCCATTTCATTATTCAAAATTGGCTATTTCTCAATGTTCACGCGTATTTCGATATTTAAGTCCTTCGTTACTCCTCTAATATGCGTTGCAGAACATATTGACTTGATACATTTTGTTCCTCTAATAATAAGCTTTCCATCAAGGTATAATATATATCTGTTATTATGGGCTGAAGGGTCATGCCAGTCCATTCCATTATTCAAAATTTCCATTTCATTATTCAAAATTGGCTATTTCTCAATGTTGACGCGTATTTCGATATTTAAGTCCCTTCGTTTCTCCTTTAATATGCGTTGCGGAACATATTGATTATATACATTTTGTTCCTCTATTAATAAGCTTTCGATTGAGGAATAATATATATCTTTAATTAGGGGCTGAAGGGTCCTGACAGTCCATTCCATTATTCAAAATTTCCATTTTATTAGTCAAAATTGGCTATTTCTCAATGTTCACGCGTATTTCGATATTAAAGTCCTTCGTTATTCCTCTAATATGCGTTGCAGAACATATTGACTTGATACATTTTGGTCCTCTATTAATAAGCTTTCAATCAAGGTATAATATATATCTGTAATTAGGGGCTGAAGGGCCCTGCCAGTCCATTCCATTATTGAAAATTTCCATTTCATTATTCAAAATTGGTTGTTTCTCAATGTTGACGCGTATTTCGATATTTCAGTCCTTCATTACTCCTCTAATATGCGTTGCAGAACATATTGACTTGATACATTTTGTTCCTCTAATGATAAACTTTCGATAAAGGTATACTATATATCTGTAATTAGGGGATGAAGGTCCTGCCAGTCCATTCCATTATTTAAAATGTCCATTTCATTATTCAAAATTGGATATTTCTCAACGTTTTACGCGTATTTCGATATTAAAGTCCTTCGTTACTCCTCTAATATTCGTTGCAGAACATATTGACTTGATACATTTTGTTCCTCTAATAATAAACTTTCATCAAGGTATAATATATATATCTGTTATTAGGGGCTGAAGGGATCTGCCAGTCCATTCTATTATTTAAAATGTTCACGCGTATTTCGATATTTAAGTCAATCGTTACTCCTCTAATATGCGTTGCAGAACATATTGACTGTATCCATTTTGTTCCTCTATTAATAAGCTTTCGATCAAAGTATAATATATGTCTGTAATTAGGGTTTGAAGGGTCCTGCCAGTCCATTCCATTATTCAAAATTTCCATTTCATTATTCAGAATTGGTTGTTTCTCAATGTTGACGCGTATTTTGATATTTGAGTCCTGCGTTACTCCTCTAATATGTGTTGCGGAACATATTGACTTGTTACATTTTGTTCCTCTATTAATAAGCTTTCGATTGAGGTATAATATATATCTATAATAAGGGACTGAAGGGTCCTGTCAGTCCATTCTATTATTCAAAATTTCCATTTCATTATTCAAAATTGGCTATTTCTTAATGTGCACGCGTATTGCGATATTTAAGTCCTTCGTTACTCCTCTAATATGCGTTGCAGAACATATTGACTTGATACATTTTGTTCCTCTATTAATAAACTTTCGATCAAGGTATAATATATATCTGTAATTAGTGGCTGAAGGGTCCTGCCAGTCCATTCCATTATTCAAAATTTCCATTTCAGTATTCAAAATTGGCTATTTCCCAATGTTCTCGCGTATTTCGATATTTAAGTCCTTCGTTAATCCTCTAATATGCATTGCGGAACATATTGACTAGATACATTTTGTTCCTCTATTAATAAGCTTTCGATTGAGGTATAATATATATCTATAATAAGGTGATGAAGGGTTCTGCCAGTCCATTCCATTATTCAAAGTTCCTCTATCAATAAGCTTTCGATCGAGGTATAAGATATATTTGTAATTAGGGCTGAAGGGTCCTGTCAGTCCATTCCTTTATTCAAAATTTCCATTTCATTATTCAAAATTGGCTATTTCTCAATGTGCACGCGAATTGCGATATTTAAGTCCTTCGTTACTTTTGTAATATACGTTGCGGAACATATTGACTCGATACATTTTGTTCCTCTAATAATAAGTTTTCGATCGAGGTATAATATATATCTGTAATTAGGGGCTGAAGGATCCTGCCAGTCCATTCCATTATTCAAAATTTCCATTTCATTATTCAAAATTGGCTATTTCCCAATGTTCACGCGTATTTCGATATTTAAGTCCTTCGTTGCTCCTCTAATATGCGTTGCAGAACATATTGACTTGATACATTTTGTTCCTCTATTAATAAGCTTTCGATGAAGGTATAATATTTATCTGTAATTAGGGGCTGAAGGGTCCTGCCAGTCCATTCCATTATTCAAATTGGTTGTTTCTAAATGTTGATGCGTATTTTGATATTTGAGTCCTTCGTTTCTCCTCTAATATGCGTTGCGGAACATATTGACTATATACATTTTGTTCCTCTATTAATAAGCTTTCGATTGAGGTATAAAATATATCTATAATAAGGGGCTGAAGGTCCTGCCAGTCCATTCCATTATTCAAAATTTCCATTTCATTATTCAAAATTGGCTATTTCTCAATGTTCACGCGTATTTCGATATTTAAGTCCTTCGTTACTCCTCTAATATGTGTTGCGGAACATATTGACTATATGCATTTTGTTCCTCTATCAAAAAGCTTTCGATCGAGGTATAATATATATTTGTATTTAGGGGCTGAAGGGTCCTGCCAGTCCATTTCATTATTCAAAATTTCCATTTCATTATTCAAAATTAGCTGCATGTATTTCCTCATTTTTACGCATATTGTGGCATTTAGATCCTCTGTCAACCCTCTTTTGATGATTGCGAATCAGGATATAGGTATAGTGTCACAGTCATTTTTTTTATATTTATTTCACTATTCACGGCTTCAATTTGAATAATGAATATAAACTATTTCATTATTCATTATTCATTTTTAATATTGAATAGTGAATAGTGAACTATTTCATTATTCATTATTGAATAATGAATAATGAACTATGAATAATAGACGTACTTCAGCGCGGCCAGGCAAATACATACATAATATGGCGGGGTAAAACTTATCTCACGAATATTTTGTTTTAAACACGATGTCGCATGATATCTAACTATTTACTATACTATATATAAAAATATTAATTTTCGCGAACCATTTAGGTCACGGAAATTCCAAAATATGGCATCAGTAAGGAGAGTTGTGCAAATAATGTGAATACACAGAACCCCCATCCAAATTATCTTTAGCTAAAAGTATTCATCATTTTCTATTTTATATGTACCAGTAACATTCCATTTTTCTATAATTTCGATTGAAATATTCCAAAATCTGAGTTAAAATCGATCGAATGCCCCAAATAAACATTGTCTGATTGGTTGAAGTACTGTGGCGTCAATGATTAGCATAATAAGCCTCGATGTAAAGAATAAGCCTCGATGTAAAGCACACGCTTCACATGAATAAGGAGAGTTTTACAAATAATGTGAATACACAGATCCTCCATCCTATTTATATTTTTCTGGAAATGTTGCAGTGTTCATCATTTCTGTTTTGATTCTGCTCACAACATTCCATTTTTTCTATAATTCCGATTTAAATATGTGGAACCCGCAATAAAAATAGATGGCCTCAATGATCTAATAGCAACGCAAAAAAATCCGTTACCCTGAGTTCTACGATGTTACATTAGACTGGGATCCGGCCCAATCTAGCTGCGCGTCGTAAGGTCAAGATTAGCCAGGATCCCAGTCTAAATTATGTTACATAAACCCAAAACCATATCACACAATTACAGAACTTTGCGCTCTAATGTAATTCTTGGGGAAGTATACGGGTAACTTCGTTTACGAAAATTTATACACACTTTATCATTAACATATTACCTGGCTTTTGCATATTCACTATTTTTTATTCTGAACTGTAGTCGAATTCAATTCTATACAATTTTTTTTACATGAAGCAATAGGAGTAAGAATATTTATTTAGCGCCAATTTAACCAGCATCACAACAAAATTATTTACCGGTAATTTTGTGAAATTTCAGTTCTATAGGTTATCAATTAGAGAAATGTTGGCAAGTATTACTTATTTATGTTAAGGTTCTACTGATGTGATTCTCTAGACCTTTTTGACGGTCCGTTTTATCCCTTTTATCTCAATACTATCTCCGATGACAGGAATGTCAACTCGACCTATTCGTGTCGAAAGTGAAAATCCACTCTATTTGATGAAATAATTTCTTCTTCAACGGTTCATGCATTATTTTTGTATCATTTGATAACCAATCACATTCACGTTGCATGTTTGCATGAAAATGGTTATGTACATGTATTAGTGAATTGTAAGGGCGATGCAGCATGCGAGGTCAGTGCGCGATCACGTGACATTATTATATGTAAACAAACATGCTCCCCGTGTAACACGTGTCTGAATTATCCTTTTAAAGTGTTATGAATCTTTCAATCACTATTTTATGATATTTTTCTTTTTGTTTTTAGGTTTGCATATCAGTAGTCCAAGTGAATTAGAAATAGTTCCGAGTTGTGTGTGTGTTTTTTTTTTAATAGTCTATAGAATTAGAAGGTAAGTCTACATAAGTTATATTTACATGTAACTAAAGTCTAAAAAGATGACTCCACTTTCCCTCTATATTTAAAACCCGCTTACCAATTTAAACAGCATTTGCTCCCCTTGAAAGCTAATTTGCCCCTTCCCCGTCATTTCCCTTTAAATTTGCTCAAAAGTCATACTTATAGTCCATTTACATTAACGGCTGATTTGTGATTTATTACAAATTTTCATATTGAACACATTTGACCATTCAGTATGAGTTCCCATGTTTTTTTGTCTTATATGAAGGAGGTTTTAGGTCATCTTTTTCTAAACACCTTATTGCTATTTGTCTGTCTGGATTGTTAAAACCACAAAATCAGATAGTGATGAATATGCAAGTTTTCAACAATCCCGGAAATTACACTTTATTTAATTATCGCTATTTAGTCCAATCTGGGAAAAACAGTAATACACTGTATGTACAACTTTCTGTTTGGGTCATGCGACTGAAAATAAAGGTTTTTTACTAGAGAGCTGAGGGAGGAAAAACTTTAGAAAGCGATCATCAAGAAACTTTAATAGTTAATAATCCACTATTTTTCGAAATTGAAAATTGAAGTAAAAATTTATTTTGTTTTAAGTATTTACAATAAGTTAAAACGGGTCTCATTAAAAAGTATTGTGCATGGTGAATTGTTTCAACGGCCCCCAGATAGCTTCAACTGGATGAAAAAGTTGTGTAATTTTAGAATTCATCCGGTATGGAATAAATAGCGATTAGGTGTATTGACATCCACGAAAAAATATAGGAAGTAAGATACATGTAACTCCCCTTTAGGTTTTGATAAATATTGGATATGACATTAAGAAGTTATAAAACTGTATTCCTTGAATATGTTTCTAGCGTAACATGCACGCTTAGTACTGCTTTTTATACGTCCGTCAAAGACGGGACCTATTATGGTATACAAATGTCAGGTGTCCGTCTGTCTGTCCAGCGTAAACATGTGGCACCGTAACTTGAGAACGACTTATCCAAATTTCATGAAACTTAATATAGTTGTTTCTTATGATGGTCACATGATCTGTATACTTTTTGGTGAAAATAAGATTAAAACTTTTTGAGTTACGGCACATTGTAACTTAAACAGGGGGGTGTTTTTTTCACATGTCACACCGTATCTCAAAAACAATTCTTGATTATGGCTTAAAACTTTAAACACTTCTTAGTTACATTAATCTAAATATCTGTATACTTTTTGGTGATGATTCAAAATTTCATATTTGAGTTATTAAGTATTTATCATGTTTTTTCCAAGTCCGGATCCATAATTAGTTTCAAAAACCGGAAGTGTGCCATTTGGCCACAGACCACAATTAATTTCTCTATCATTTCTTTAGAACATTTTGTATCATTAAAAAAATTGCACCATGCACTTTTGTCAAATTTTTTGTGTGTCTTATGTATAGCACTAGTCCAAAAATATATCCAAAATTCAGAAAGATTGAAGCAATCACTTTTACAAATTTAGCCAATATACATCCATACCCCTATGGACAAGTCAAGAGATGTTCCGAAAACTGTAAATATGACCTTTTTGCACTTGGCCTAATCACTCATTCCACATCAAAATGAGTTTAAATACAACATCCAAAAAATTATTTTACCTCTCATCTTTCATTTCCACCCAATAAAATCTAAGAAATGAGTGGGGAAGGGAAAGAAAAAAAATTAAGGAAAAATACACTCTAATTAAAAGGAACTACATTCGTAAAGCGGGGTCATTAATTGTGGTCTTGGGCCATTTGCAATGTTTTTGAAGCACCTGCTGTGCAAATTTCTTGGATTTTAATCTATTTGGAATACCTTTTGACATTAATAAAATGTTTTACTGGCTTTCTATGCAAGAGGAAGCAAGAGAGAAAAAATATTATGTCATTTATCAGAAGCCTGTGTCAAAAACAGGGTCGGTTGATAATTATTATTGTTTTTTTCTAAAAAAGTTAGGGTCGGGGCTAAAAAACAGCGTCGGTCAGGTTACCTGAAACACAGATTTTTTTTTCTCGGCCCAAGGAGAGTTGTTAAAATAATGTGAATACACAGAACCCCCATCCAATTACAGTTATTTTTGGAAAACAAATAGTGTGATTTGTCAAATTCAGCTGATTTTTTAATCGTCTTGAAAAAAGTGTACATTTTATGAGGGGGGGGGGTAATCCCGAGCTTAAAAACACCCGATCCCGGAGTCCCGATAAAGGTCCTATTCCCCCTCTTTTATTGTCATGTCTAAGAATTACTGTTTAATCTTCATTTGGCAAGAATACTTCAATAAGATACCCCCATACATGTATATGGACAGATCATATGTTATCCTCTGTCATTTGAAATTGTGATGCCAGAATGCATTCCCCCCCCCCCCCCCCCTTCTTCATAACCACCATCTTGACCATCTTAAATGAAAAAGTTTAGACGGTAAACTATGCTTGAAACACGTGTGTCACTCAAACGACTTTAAAGTAGTCTCCCTGATCAATTACTTACATCACAGTCAAAGGATAATTCAAGTTTTAAATCGGAGATTTTTCTTGCCCTTTAACATTTATTGTCACAACAACAACTTTCTTTTCTAAACTATCTTTACATGGAGAGGAGACGTCAAAAGAGTTCTTCAAACACATGAGTCGAAAAGTGGTAAATAACTCCTGTATGTGACATTTAGTGGAAGTCATTCAACCATATCATTTTGACAAACAATTCAATCTACACCTTTATTAATTAGTCCTTTGTTGTCGATAGCTGTAAATTGCAATCAGCTGATAATTGATTTTCTGTCAAAATCTTAATGAGGTCAAGGTGAATTCCGAGTATTGTCTGATAAGTTAAAGTCTGAGAAACTCGAAAAAAGTAAATAAACAAGAAGGAGGAAAATAAATCTTTCTATATATTTCTTTCGCCAAATTCTTAAGCAAATGACGAATTTTCATCGCCACAAGTATTATTTTTTCGCAAAATTGGGAAAAATGGCGACGGCCAGCGGAAACCCTGTGTGAGGACACCCTATAAAGCTTGTTATAATAAGATAAAATGTTTATTTAATATTTATTTGGACAGTTCTGCGATCAGTTTATCTTTTTGAACAACCCTCAAATGAAATAAAATAGAACCAAATTTTTTGTGCGATAGATACAGTGAATAGATACATGTATATCTCGGAAATGGAGTTTTTCATTTCAATGTATTATTATCAGTTACACTTTACGACATAAATCAGCAAAGACTCATCGAAAAATGATACATAGTGAATAATGAATAATAAATGGCATTACCAAAATAACAGATCCATGATTTATCTTTCTTTTTTTTTATGCACATAGGGTTTTCAATATCACAAGCTAGTCAAAGTAAAAATGTTAATATTTTATCATCGGTACATGGACATCATTCGTAAATATTTAAGAATTTAATGCTCTTTTTTTGTAAATTTATTGGGGTGTAAAAGCGTTGACCGAAGTACATGTACATTTGGTATGAAGCGCGGAAGCGCTTCATACTAAAAATGTGCGCACGGTCAACGCTTTTACAACCCTATAAAGTTACAAAAAAAAGCATTCAATACTTATAATTACATTTTTACCTATAGGATCATGAAAACACGACTTTAATCAAGTTTTTATTTCATTTACCTGTGCACTTTATTGTGGAACCTCGTGTCATCATGAATGAAAAGTTGCATTGTGTAATGCAATTGATTAAGGAATATCACGAGATTGCTAGTTAGCCAATCAGAATAACGTATTATAATGAAACATACATCTAATGTTATTATAAATCAATATTGAAATATCTTATACGTTCAGGTATTTTATATTCAATCTGTTTATCTATTAGATCTGACAAAACATGTTTAACCTCGCCTTTACCAAATCAGGAGCCTCCTGACGTGTTTTTTTTTTTATTTTTCTATATCTGGGTGCGGGATTTTCTCGTTGTCTTTAAGCGCCTTTGGTGTCTTCGACTTTTTTTCTGTTCTTTTGTCGGTTTGTTGTCTTTTTTGACATATTCCCCATTCCCATTCGTTATTTAATTTAATCAGTTAGTAGTTTTTGTCGATTTTGTATAAATGGAAGATTTGTTTCGCTTTCTTATTTTTCAAGTTTTTATTGTTTCGTTTTACTGCGTTCAGAATGTTTCATTTCGGTCCATTTTTTCAATATAAGGGAAGCTAGCTATATAGTAACTATAGGGTAGCCGCTTGTTCTGATTTATACTATCTGTCTTACAACCTAAAAGGATTATTTGATATACTTTAATAAACTAACGAATATTAATTTTGATAAAATATATTAAACAATAAGAAAATTTACACTGCTTAAATTAACGATTGTAATACTGCGAATTTAAACAGTTATATGACAACTGCGGAGGTGGTTATTGCAGCTAAATCTTTAAAGAATGACAAATCAAATGGTTCAAATCGTATTTTAGATGAAATGTTGATGTGTATGTTAATTGTTCAATCTTATTCTTGAAGAAAATCAAACTATTTTTCTTGACCAAATTGGATTCAGAAGGGAAAGCTGAACAAGTGATCATGTTTTAACTCTTCAAACAAATAATTGATAAAGCATTTAAATCGTTAAAAAATATATATGCCTGGTTCATAGATTTAAGGAAGACATTTGATACTATTAACAGAGAGGTTCTGTTTTACAAATGGTCTTATTACAACAAAGATTGTCCCATAAAACTATGTTATATGCTGATGATTTAGTTCTTATTTCTGAAACTGCCAAGGATTGTTTCTGTTCCGGAACTATCACCCAGTCCATCAATTAGTGTGGAGTAGTATGCGGTTCGGAGCTGGAACTACGTGGATTTTGGGTCCAACTTATATACACGAATCGTACAGCGAGAAAGGTGTTTTATAAGTGGTGGATCCAAGAGGGGGTTACGGGGCTGGAACCCCTTTTTTGGGTCGATCAATGCATTTGAAAGGGGACATATGGTTGGAACACCCCCTTATATCCTGGGATGGGTGTTTTTGGTACATAAATCTGCATGTCAATTTCTTTTCTCGTTTGAATTGTTTTACATTGTCATTTCAGTGCCTTTTATATGAGCAAGGCGTCTGCAAAAATGAAGATGAACAATAAGATATGACTATTTATTCATTAAAATAAATGAAGTGTATGAACAAAAGCTTTAGGTCACATATGTATTTAGAACACCTGACCTGCGACAGTCAAATACATACCGAATAAGGCGGGGTTAAACATGTAAGTAGGATCCCCACCATTCCTCTAACCTGGGACAATGCTGATTACCACACAATACAAAATCAAATCTCAAATTTGGTAGCGTCACTTTTACCATTCATGAGTTATCATGTCCCTTTAAAAGCATAGAAAATGCTGAATTTTTCGTTTCCATTCTCTTAAATAAGTTTGATTCATTCAAATTGTATAAACCTTATACGCAATGCTTATTACCCCATAACACAGAACTATCAATTTCAATATTGGGTGGCGTCACTGTTTATGAGTTATTAGATGTAAGAAGGTGTGGTACGAGTACCAATGATACAAATGTCAACACGGAGCCTGAAGATAGGAAAATGCTAAATCTGTTGTGTCCGTTCTTTAACTTTAGTTAACCTCAACCAAATGTTTCGAAACTTATACACAATGCTTATGGTCACAAAACGGTAAAAATTACGTGAATCCTGTATCTATATGTTGAAGTTTACTCATGGTTTCAGAAGCAGGAGCATCTGTGGCAAATTGACATATTCTACATTTATTTTAGTAACAGCTTATTTACTTCCATTGAATTCTATTTCTATTAGAATTAACTTGCATATTTTTTCAGGATCTCGGTGCAGTTTGGTAATAGACAGTGATATTTCAAGTTACATGTGACCACTAGATTGAGCTCTCTGTCTAAGTGTACTTCTAAGGTGTGTTTCACTAGATTGAGCTCTCTGTCTAAGTGTACTTCTAAGGTTCTTTGCACTGAGTTCAGTTTATTGATATGCGAATACCCTCTGTGTGAATTCTTAAGATGTAAATACAGACTATCCATATCTATCACATCTGGCAGCACAAAAAGTCATAGTTTGGTCAAGAGTTCCTTGTCAAAAAAACACAAATCAGATTTTGAGGAAAGGGTCATCGTGGTACACAAAACTAACAAATATATTTATATATCTAATATAGATATAAGAAGATGTGGTATGAGTGCCAATCAGACAATTCTCCATTTAATTCAAGCAAAATATACAAGTTGTACATTGAGGGCAAGCTCACATGAAGTTCCTCGTGCCATAAGACTCACCATCTTATGACAATACATCTACATGCCACATATTCAGAAGCAAGGTCAATTGAAAATTATATTTTGAGGTCAAGGTAATATACCAAGGAACACACTATATCATGATGACACACCCACAGTGCATAGGTCGAGAGTCAAAAAGTCATAGTCTGGTCAAGAGTTCCATGTCAAAAATACAAACAGCAGTCCTGCTCGAAAGTACACGTAACAATGTCTTATGTCATGATGCACTACACCTGCCAAATACAGAAAACCTAGGTCAGAGACAGAAACACAAGACATATAACCAAACTCAATTGAACGGTTCTTGTATTGCAGGGGCCGTGTCATCGAAAGAGTCCTAAGATTTGTCTTAAGTTATATTTTAGGACAAATTGTAGGACATTTTTAGGACTGTCTTATGATATATCTCAGACTGTACATCGAAGGTGTCCTAAGATAATCTTAACAAAGAGGTCCTATAGTCACGGTGGGTATGGTTGTCCTGCGAGAGAACGTTCTGTGCTGGTGATTCGGTCCTGACGGGTGCTGGTGATCAATGAAAAAATGTAAACAAAGACGAAAATGATGATTTTTGACGTTTTCACTCATAAAAAATGGAAGAAAACAGTTGAGATTATTCAATTTTGTTTCTTATGGGTTCATATGTAAACCATTTAAAAGTTGACCCTCTAAACTGTTTCAGTAAGCGTAACACAAAAGTGCTCATTTTCAGAAAATCTAGAACTGAAAAAATAAAACAAAAATGCTCATAGAGTCCGCTTTCCATACCGCAATCCACACGGCAAAACTATTTTGTGAAAAAACATTGCAATTTATTAAAATTTAGCATTTTCTCAATTTATTCATGTCCTGATACTGTGCTGGTGGGTCCTGTCATTGTGCTGGTGGGTCCTGATACGGTGCTGGTGATTTTGGATAAGAAGTTGGTCATATTTGTAACAAATGTTACAAAATCAATAAAATTGGGCAGATAATTGTTGTCAATAGGATCAATGACTCCTATTTTAGCTCTTGTGCATCCATTTGGCTATTTAATATGTGTTTTCAAATGATCGTAACTTGTATTACATAATTACATAAAAGGGCAACATCTTTCATCCAATATCAGATAACAATATATAGTATCTAAAATAAGAATAGTTTTATTAAGATATTAAATGCCCCTTACATTGATGCTTCAACAATGATCAAAGCCCATGCCGCATAGACATGTTTGTTAGCGCTCTGCATACCCCTCCCCACTTCCACCCAACCAACCCTCCTTCATTGTTACAGTGGTGTACCAACACAACAATTTATCACATAAAATAATAACACAAAGACACACATTATTGAACAACGAATGCTCGCAGGTACTGAAAGCTAGTTCAAAGCCGCATTTTCAAATAATAGATAAACCATGTTCTCATATACAAAAATTCCAATCGTGTCGATTAAAAAAGTCTCAAAACTTAAGTTCACATTTTAATGTTTGATGAAGCAGACCTTTAAAAGTGTGCAGTAAATCTTGTGCTCACAACAGTTATTGTCATAATTATGTATACATAAGACTTATAAAGGAATTAAGAAGGTACCAAGAAATATTTTACAGTTCAATTTAATGATCATGAATGGAAGGAAATGGTACGGAAGTTTACATAGGACAAAAAGAAATTG
>NW_027268432.1:0-40441 GCF_963676685.1 Mytilus edulis | reverse complement strand
ACAAAACTGAACGGTATGAAATTCGCTGTTTGTTTGTTTGTTGTATTATTTTAGAAGAATCTCAGTGTTAAAATATACACTTCTGTTCACGTGCAAGTGGTGGAGTTTCCAAAAAAAGAGTCTGACTATTGTTGATATGAAAAAAGAAATAATCAAGAAAGCCGTGACGGATTTTTTTTTATTTTCTTTTCTGTTTGGTCATTTTCCTCTTCGTTTAGTTTTTGCTTATTTGTATGTGTCTGTAGAAAACTAGAGAGACTTACGTAGGTAGAGCTGTGCTAATTTTTGAAAACTGTTTGTGCGTTAATTCCTTTGTGTTTTGTTTCTCTTGACACCACCAAGATGATATGTAGACTATTTCGGGCCCGGTCACAAAGAACATACAAAAACGTAGTACATATTTTAGACAAAATGTAGTTCCTACGAGTAGCTGTAACTTTGTGCAAAAGTAAAAGAAAATGGATAACGAATTGATATCAATTGAAAGGCTCCACGTCATAAGGTGACGGTAGAGCCCGTGACGGAAGTTTCTCGTGAATGATAAAATAGATATATAAAAGTATGATGGGGCCAATGTTTGCCTTGTTGCCCAGATCGGAAGTACCTGTTCTTATACTATCCACTTTTCGGGAACCAGTGCGCTCTCCTATGTAATATGTTGCTTTTTTTCATCACAGTCAAGTCGGGATCAGATAATTTTGCTATGAAATAACTGCCACTTTATTCTAACTTAAGTCGAAATGGCCATCAATGCTTACAATTGCATAGTGGTTTTATTCCAGAAAATACATTTGAAGCAAGTGCGTGTCTGCAATTCTGTTTCATTCTGTTTCTTTTTCTCTCCTTCTTTCAGAAAAATACAAATAAAAGCTAATGTTTAAGTAGACTTGAGGTGAATTTCTAACACAATGGCTTTAATTTGCATGGACTATTTGCCACTGGACGTTAAGCAAAAACAATCAAATCAATCCACTACACTTGATGCAAAGAAACAATCGCAGTGCTTAGCTATAGTCTATCCGATTTCTATGATAATTTTTGTCAGCGATTAGTGTACATGGACAATTAAGTACTGCGTTAATAAAAGGAGATGAGAGGTAATTGGCAATGAGACAGCAACCCAACTACGGAAATAACTAAAAGAAATCTAGAAGGAGACGTGTAATCTGCAACAATAGACAGGTGTCCTTACAATATATCACATGAGTTCTGTCAGATTTATATTTTTTTTTCTTCAGCCAGCAGTATTCACGTAATATTAAGTGTGAAATAGAAGGAGAATCGGATGTTGGTTATACGTTAATTGAACATCAGCACAACGACAGAAAAAGAAACAACATCTTGATGCTGACATTAAGTCTACGACAAATAGACAGGTCGAAACATTGTCGATATGTCTCGGTCTGAACTATCTCGATTCCATGCCAGATTTATATACTCAATTCTCTAAATAAAGGGGAAAAAGAGGGGGCATAACCATTGAGATATGATAAACGACCTTTCACGACAACGTACCTGACGTGGGACACACACACGTTAAACAAAATGTAAATGGGCTGTTATCATCAAACTTATTCTTTGAAATATTATTTTCAACAACCCCCTTTTATCGTACATCCTAAATTAAACAGAAAACGGAGTATTAGCAACTAAGATTTAAATTTTTCGCCTCATCGTACGTACGGATTTCACTCCGTCCCGTCGAGGGCTATGTTCCCAGCATACATAGAATGGTTACTAGACTGTGGTTTGCTATCGTAGCATGCAGTGCAAACTTAAATGTATAAATTATTCAATAAAAAAAGGTGTACTATATCAATTTTTTGCAAATTTTTGTTTGTTATTACGAAAAAGCCCTGACAAAGACTTATTTTAGGATTGAGTCGTTGTTTTAAATTTTTAAGAATTATTAGATTTTAATCTATGCAGAGCACAACTTCAAAATACTAGAAAAACGCCACAAGCCGCAAACGTATACTATACGTATATAACCAACCAGATTTTTGCCAATACCTTCTCTGAGGAAACTTTGCAAATTGGGTACTATATAAGGGTTTCAAACCCATTACATGGTATGCTTACCTCTGAAAACGAAGCTTGTTTTGTTACGATTTATGTCTGGAAATCAACTTTTTTTTTGTGTTTTTTGCTTTTTGTTTTGCTTTTGCATTGTTTTGATATAAATTATTTTATGAAGAAAAGGGGGATACCTTGAAATAGATTTTTCAAATGATAAACATCAGCTATAAAATGCGAAATACCTTCATTGTTTAGTAAATAAGCAACAACTTGTTGACACATAAAACAGTCATATGAATCATAGGAGATGCAGTGTATACATCAATTAAACAGCAAGCCAACAACACAAAACTGAACGGTATGAAATTCGCTGTTTGTTTGTTTGTTGTATTATTTTAGAAGAATCTCAGTGTTAAAATATACACTTCTGTTCACGTGCAAGTGGTGGAGTTTCCAAAAAAAGAGTCTGACTATTGTTGATATGAAAAAAGAAATAATCAAGAAAGCCGTGACGGATTTTTTTTTATTTTCTTTTCTGTTTGGTCATTTTCCTCTTCGTTTAGTTTTTGCTTATTTGTATGTGTCTGTAGAAAACTAGAGAGACTTACGTAGGTAGAGCTGTGCTAATTTTTGAAAACTGTTTGTGCGTTAATTCCTTTGTGTTTTGTTTCTCTTGACACCACCAAGATGATATGTAGACTATTTCGGGCCCGGTCACAAAGAACATACAAAAACGTAGTACATATTTTAGACAAAATGTAGTTCCTACGAGTAGCTGTAACTTTGTGCAAAAGTAAAAGAAAATGGATAACGAATTGATATCAATTGAAAGGCTCCACGTCATAAGGTGACGGTAGAGCCCGTGACGGAAGTTTCTCGTGAATGATAAAATAGATATATAAAAGTATGATGGGGCCAATGTTTGCCTTGTTGCCCAGATCGGAAGTACCTGTTCTTATACTATCCACTTTTCGGGAACCAGTGCGCTCTCCTATGTAATATGTTGCTTTTTTTCATCACAGTCAAGTCGGGATCAGATAATTTTGCTATGAAATAACTGCCACTTTATTCTAACTTAAGTCGAAATGGCCATCAATGCTTACAATTGCATAGTGGTTTTATTCCAGAAAATACATTTGAAGCAAGTGCGTGTCTGCAATTCTGTTTCATTCTGTTTCTTTTTCTCTCCTTCTTTCAGAAAAATACAAATAAAAGCTAATGTTTAAGTAGACTTGAGGTGAATTTCTAACACAATGGCTTTAATTTGCATGGACTATTTGCCACTGGACGTTAAGCAAAAACAATCAAATCAATCCACTACACTTGATGCAAAGAAACAATCGCAGTGCTTAGCTATAGTCTATCCGATTTCTATGATAATTTTTGTCAGCGATTAGTGTACATGGACAATTAAGTACTGCGTTAATAAAAGGAGATGAGAGGTAATTGGCAATGAGACAGCAACCCAACTACGGAAATAACTAAAAGAAATCTAGAAGGAGACGTGTAATCTGCAACAATAGACAGGTGTCCTTACAATATATCACATGAGTTCTGTCAGATTTATATTTTTTTTTCTTCAGCCAGCAGTATTCACGTAATATTAAGTGTGAAATAGAAGGAGAATCGGATGTTGGTTATACGTTAATTGAACATCAGCACAACGACAGAAAAAGAAACAACATCTTGATGCTGACATTAAGTCTACGACAAATAGACAGGTCGAAACATTGTCGATATGTCTCGGTCTGAACTATCTCGATTCCATGCCAGATTTATATACTCAATTCTCTAAATAAAGGGGAAAAAGAGGGGGCATAACCATTGAGATATGATAAACGACCTTTCACGACAACGTACCTGACGTGGGACACACACACGTTAAACAAAATGTAAATGGGCTGTTATCATCAAACTTATTCTTTGAAATATTATTTTCAACAACCCCCTTTTATCGTACATCCTAAATTAAACAGAAAACGGAGTATTAGCAACTAAGATTTAAATTTTTCGCCTCATCGTACGTACGGATTTCACTCCGTCCCGTCGAGGGCTATGTTCCCAGCATACATAGAATGGTTACTAGACTGTGGTTTGCTATCGTAGCATGCAGTGCAAACTTAAATGTATAAATTATTCAATAAAAAAAGGTGTACTATATCAATTTTTTGCAAATTTTTGTTTGTTATTACGAAAAAGCCCTGACAAAGACTTATTTTAGGATTGAGTCGTTGTTTTAAATTTTTAAGAATTATTAGATTTTAATCTATGCAGAGCACAACTTCAAAATACTAGAAAAACGCCACAAGCCGCAAACGTATACTATACGTATATAACCAACCAGATTTTTGCCAATACCTTCTCTGAGGAAACTTTGCAAATTGGGTACTATATAAGGGTTTCAAACCCATTACATGGTATGCTTACCTCTGAAAACGAAGCTTGTTTTGTTACGATTTATGTCTGGAAATCAACTTTTTTTTTGTGTTTTTTGCTTTTTGTTTTGCTTTTGCATTGTTTTGATATAAATTATTTTATGAAGAAAAGGGGGATACCTTGAAATAGATTTTTCAAATGATAAACATCAGCTATAAAATGCGAAATACCTTCATTGTTTAGTAAATAAGCAACAACTTGTTGACACATAAAACAGTCATATGAATCATAGGAGATGCAGTGTATACATCAATTAAACAGCAAGCCAACAACACAAAACTGAACGGTATGAAATTCGCTGTTTGTTTGTTTGTTGTATTATTTTAGAAGAATCTCAGTGTTAAAATATACACTTCTGTTCACGTGCAAGTGGTGGAGTTTCCAAAAAAAGAGTCTGACTATTGTTGATATGAAAAAAGAAATAATCAAGAAAGCCGTGACGGATTTTTTTTTATTTTCTTTTCTGTTTGGTCATTTTCCTCTTCGTTTAGTTTTTGCTTATTTGTATGTGTCTGTAGAAAACTAGAGAGACTTACGTAGGTAGAGCTGTGCTAATTTTTGAAAACTGTTTGTGCGTTAATTCCTTTGTGTTTTGTTTCTCTTGACACCACCAAGATGATATGTAGACTATTTCGGGCCCGGTCACAAAGAACATACAAAAACGTAGTACATATTTTAGACAAAATGTAGTTCCTACGAGTAGCTGTAACTTTGTGCAAAAGTAAAAGAAAATGGATAACGAATTGATATCAATTGAAAGGCTCCACGTCATAAGGTGACGGTAGAGCCCGTGACGGAAGTTTCTCGTGAATGATAAAATAGATATATAAAAGTATGATGGGGCCAATGTTTGCCTTGTTGCCCAGATCGGAAGTACCTGTTCTTATACTATCCACTTTTCGGGAACCAGTGCGCTCTCCTATGTAATATGTTGCTTTTTTTCATCACAGTCAAGTCGGGATCAGATAATTTTGCTATGAAATAACTGCCACTTTATTCTAACTTAAGTCGAAATGGCCATCAATGCTTACAATTGCATAGTGGTTTTATTCCAGAAAATACATTTGAAGCAAGTGCGTGTCTGCAATTCTGTTTCATTCTGTTTCTTTTTCTCTCCTTCTTTCAGAAAAATACAAATAAAAGCTAATGTTTAAGTAGACTTGAGGTGAATTTCTAACACAATGGCTTTAATTTGCATGGACTATTTGCCACTGGACGTTAAGCAAAAACAATCAAATCAATCCACTACACTTGATGCAAAGAAACAATCGCAGTGCTTAGCTATAGTCTATCCGATTTCTATGATAATTTTTGTCAGCGATTAGTGTACATGGACAATTAAGTACTGCGTTAATAAAAGGAGATGAGAGGTAATTGGCAATGAGACAGCAACCCAACTACGGAAATAACTAAAAGAAATCTAGAAGGAGACGTGTAATCTGCAACAATAGACAGGTGTCCTTACAATATATCACATGAGTTCTGTCAGATTTATATTTTTTTTTCTTCAGCCAGCAGTATTCACGTAATATTAAGTGTGAAATAGAAGGAGAATCGGATGTTGGTTATACGTTAATTGAACATCAGCACAACGACAGAAAAAGAAACAACATCTTGATGCTGACATTAAGTCTACGACAAATAGACAGGTCGAAACATTGTCGATATGTCTCGGTCTGAACTATCTCGATTCCATGCCAGATTTATATACTCAATTCTCTAAATAAAGGGGAAAAAGAGGGGGCATAACCATTGAGATATGATAAACGACCTTTCACGACAACGTACCTGACGTGGGACACACACACGTTAAACAAAATGTAAATGGGCTGTTATCATCAAACTTATTCTTTTTTTTGAAATATTATTTTCAACAACCCCCTTTTATCGTACATCCTAAATTAAACAGAAAACGGAGTATTAGCAACTAAGATTTAAATTTTTCGCCTCATCGTACGTACGGATTTCACTCCGTCCCGTCGAGGGCTATGTTCCCAGCATACATAGAATGGTTACTAGACTGTGGTTTGCTATCGTAGCATGCAGTGCAAACTTAAATGTATAAATTATTCAATAAAAAAAGGTGTACTATATCAATTTTTTGCAAATTTTTGTTTGTTATTACGAAAAAGCCCTGACAAAGACTTATTTTAGGATTGAGTTGTTGTTTTAAATTTTTAAGAATTATTAGATTTTAATCTATGCAGAGCACAACTTCAAAATACTAGAAAAACGCCACAAGCCGCAAACGTATACTATACGTATATAACCAACCAGATTTTTGCCAATACCTTCTCTGAGGAAACTTTGCAAATTGGGTACTATATAAGGGTTTCAAACCCATTACATGGTATGCTTACCTCTGAAAACGAAGCTTGTTTTGTTACGATTTATGTCTGGAAATCAACTTTTTTTTTGTGTTTTTTGCTTTTTGTTTTGCTTTTGCATTGTTTTGATATAAATTATTTTATGAAGAAAAGGGGGATACCTTGAAATAGATTTTTCAAATGATAAACATCAGCTATAAAATGCGAAATACCTTCATTGTTTAGTAAATAAGCAACAACTTGTTGACACATAAA
Source organism: Mytilus edulis (assembly GCF_963676685.1). Lineage (NCBI taxonomy): Eukaryota > Metazoa > Mollusca > Bivalvia > Mytilida > Mytilidae > Mytilus > Mytilus edulis. The sequence goes on along the minus strand of NW_027268432.1, from coordinate 33,404 downwards.
ACAGTCATATGAATCATAGGAGATGCAGTGTATACATCAATTAAACAGCAAGCCAACAACACAAAACTGAACGGTATGAAATTCGCTGTTTGTTTGTTTGTTGTATTATTTTAGAAGAATCTCAGTGTTAAAATATACACTTCTGTTCACGTGCAAGTGGTGGAGTTTCCAAAAAAAGAGTCTGACTATTGTTGATATGAAAAAAGAAATAATCAAGAAAGCCGTGACGGATTTTTTTTTATTTTCTTTTCTGTTTGGTCATTTTCCTCTTCGTTTAGTTTTTGCTTATTTGTATGTGTCTGTAGAAAACTAGAGAGACTTACGTAGGTAGAGCTGTGCTAATTTTTGAAAACTGTTTGTGCGTTAATTCCTTTGTGTTTTGTTTCTCTTGACACCACCAAGATGATATGTAGACTATTTCGGGCCCGGTCACAAAGAACATACAAAAACGTAGTACATATTTTAGACAAAATGTAGTTCCTACGAGTAGCTGTAACTTTGTGCAAAAGTAAAAGAAAATGGATAACGAATTGATATCAATTGAAAGGCTCCACGTCATAAGGTGACGGTAGAGCCCGTGACGGAAGTTTCTCGTGAATGATAAAATAGATATATAAAAGTATGATGGGGCCAATGTTTGCCTTGTTGCCCAGATCGGAAGTACCTGTTCTTATACTATCCACTTTTCGGGAACCAGTGCGCTCTCCTATGTAATATGTTGCTTTTTTTCATCACAGTCAAGTCGGGATCAGATAATTTTGCTATGAAATAACTGCCACTTTATTCTAACTTAAGTCGAAATGGCCATCAATGCTTACAATTGCATAGTGGTTTTATTCCAGAAAATACATTTGAAGCAAGTGCGTGTCTGCAATTCTGTTTCATTCTGTTTCTTTTTCTCTCCTTCTTTCAGAAAAATACAAATAAAAGCTAATGTTTAAGTAGACTTGAGGTGAATTTCTAACACAATGGCTTTAATTTGCATGGACTATTTGCCACTGGACGTTAAGCAAAAACAATCAAATCAATCCACTACACTTGATGCAAAGAAACAATCGCAGTGCTTAGCTATAGTCTATCCGATTTCTATGATAATTTTTGTCAGCGATTAGTGTACATGGACAATTAAGTACTGCGTTAATAAAAGGAGATGAGAGGTAATTGGCAATGAGACAGCAACCCAACTACGGAAATAACTAAAAGAAATCTAGAAGGAGACGTGTAATCTGCAACAATAGACAGGTGTCCTTACAATATATCACATGAGTTCTGTCAGATTTATATTTTTTTTTCTTCAGCCAGCAGTATTCACGTAATATTAAGTGTGAAATAGAAGGAGAATCGGATGTTGGTTATACGTTAATTGAACATCAGCACAACGACAGAAAAAGAAACAACATCTTGATGCTGACATTAAGTCTACGACAAATAGACAGGTCGAAACATTGTCGATATGTCTCGGTCTGAACTATCTCGATTCCATGCCAGATTTATATACTCAATTCTCTAAATAAAGGGGAAAAAGAGGGGGCATAACCATTGAGATATGATAAACGACCTTTCACGACAACGTACCTGACGTGGGACACACACACGTTAAACAAAATGTAAATGGGCTGTTATCATCAAACTTATTCTTTGAAATATTATTTTCAACAACCCCCTTTTATCGTACATCCTAAATTAAACAGAAAACGGAGTATTAGCAACTAAGATTTAAATTTTTCGCCTCATCGTACGTACGGATTTCACTCCGTCCCGTCGAGGGCTATGTTCCCAGCATACATAGAATGGTTACTAGACTGTGGTTTGCTATCGTAGCATGCAGTGCAAACTTAAATGTATAAATTATTCAATAAAAAAAGGTGTACTATATCAATTTTTTGCAAATTTTTGTTTGTTATTACGAAAAAGCCCTGACAAAGACTTATTTTAGGATTGAGTCGTTGTTTTAAATTTTTAAGAATTATTAGATTTTAATCTATGCAGAGCACAACTTCAAAATACTAGAAAAACGCCACAAGCCGCAAACGTATACTATACGTATATAACCAACCAGATTTTTGCCAATACCTTCTCTGAGGAAACTTTGCAAATTGGGTACTATATAAGGGTTTCAAACCCATTACATGGTATGCTTACCTCTGAAAACGAAGCTTGTTTTGTTACGATTTATGTCTGGAAATCAACTTTTTTTTTGTGTTTTTTGCTTTTTGTTTTGCTTTTGCATTGTTTTGATATAAATTATTTTATGAAGAAAAGGGGGATACCTTGAAATAGATTTTTCAAATGATAAACATCAGCTATAAAATGCGAAATACCTTCATTGTTTAGTAAATAAGCAACAACTTGTTGACACATAAAACAGTCATATGAATCATAGGAGATGCAGTGTATACATCAATTAAACAGCAAGCCAACAACACAAAACTGAACGGTATGAAATTCGCTGTTTGTTTGTTTGTTGTATTATTTTAGAAGAATCTCAGTGTTAAAATATACACTTCTGTTCACGTGCAAGTGGTGGAGTTTCCAAAAAAAGAGTCTGACTATTGTTGATATGAAAAAAGAAATAATCAAGAAAGCCGTGACGGATTTTTTTTTTATTTTCTTTTCTGTTTGGTCATTTTCCTCTTCGTTTAGTTTTTGCTTATTTGTATGTGTCTGTAGAAAACTAGAGAGACTTACGTAGGTAGAGCTGTGCTAATTTTTGAAAACTGTTTGTGCGTTAATTCCTTTGTGTTTTGTTTCTCTTGACACCACCAAGATGATATGTAGACTATTTCGGGCCCGGTCACAAAGAACATACAAAAACGTAGTACATATTTTAGACAAAATGTAGTTCCTACGAGTAGCTGTAACTTTGTGCAAAAGTAAAAGAAAATGGATAACGAATTGATATCAATTGAAAGGCTCCACGTCATAAGGTGACGGTAGAGCCCGTGACGGAAGTTTCTCGTGAATGATAAAATAGATATATAAAAGTATGATGGGGCCAATGTTTGCCTTGTTGCCCAGATCGGAAGTACCTGTTCTTATACTATCCACTTTTCGGGAACCAGTGCGCTCTCCTATGTAATATGTTGCTTTTTTTCATCACAGTCAAGTCGGGATCAGATAATTTTGCTATGAAATAACTGCCACTTTATTCTAACTTAAGTCGAAATGGCCATCAATGCTTACAATTGCATAGTGGTTTTATTCCAGAAAATACATTTGAAGCAAGTGCGTGTCTGCAATTCTGTTTCATTCTGTTTCTTTTTCTCTCCTTCTTTCAGAAAAATACAAATAAAAGCTAATGTTTAAGTAGACTTGAGGTGAATTTCTAACACAATGGCTTTAATTTGCATGGACTATTTGCCACTGGACGTTAAGCAAAAACAATCAAATCAATCCACTACACTTGATGCAAAGAAACAATCGCAGTGCTTAGCTATAGTCTATCCGATTTCTATGATAATTTTTGTCAGCGATTAGTGTACATGGACAATTAAGTACTGCGTTAATAAAAGGAGATGAGAGGTAATTGGCAATGAGACAGCAACCCAACTACGGAAATAACTAAAAGAAATCTAGAAGGAGACGTGTAATCTGCAACAATAGACAGGTGTCCTTACAATATATCACATGAGTTCTGTCAGATTTATATTTTTTTTTCTTCAGCCAGCAGTATTCACGTAATATTAAGTGTGAAATAGAAGGAGAATCGGATGTTGGTTATACGTTAATTGAACATCAGCACAACGACAGAAAAAGAAACAACATCTTGATGCTGACATTAAGTCTACGACAAATAGACAGGTCGAAACATTGTCGATATGTCTCGGTCTGAACTATCTCGATTCCATGCCAGATTTATATACTCAATTCTCTAAATAAAGGGGAAAAAGAGGGGGCATAACCATTGAGATATGATAAACGACCTTTCACGACAACGTACCTGACGTGGGACACACACACGTTAAACAAAATGTAAATGGGCTGTTATCATCAAACTTATTCTTTGAAATATTATTTTCAACAACCCCCTTTTATCGTACATCCTAAATTAAACAGAAAACGGAGTATTAGCAACTAAGATTTAAATTTTTCGCCTCATCGTACGTACGGATTTCACTCCGTCCCGTCGAGGGCTATGTTCCCAGCATACATAGAATGGTTACTAGACTGTGGTTTGCTATCGTAGCATGCAGTGCAAACTTAAATGTATAAATTATTCAATAAAAAAAGGTGTACTATATCAATTTTTTGCAAATTTTTGTTTGTTATTACGAAAAAGCCCTGACAAAGACTTATTTTAGGATTGAGTCGTTGTTTTAAATTTTTAAGAATTATTAGATTTTAATCTATGCAGAGCACAACTTCAAAATACTAGAAAAACGCCACAAGCCGCAAACGTATACTATACGTATATAACCAACCAGATTTTTGCCAATACCTTCTCTGAGGAAACTTTGCAAATTGGGTACTATATAAGGGTTTCAAACCCATTACATGGTATGCTTACCTCTGAAAACGAAGCTTGTTTTGTTACGATTTATGTCTGGAAATCAACTTTTTTTTTGTGTTTTTTGCTTTTTGTTTTGCTTTTGCATTGTTTTGATATAAATTATTTTATGAAGAAAAGGGGGATACCTTGAAATAGATTTTTCAAATGATAAACATCAGCTATAAAATGCGAAATACCTTCATTGTTTAGTAAATAAGCAACAACTTGTTGACACATAAAACAGTCATATGAATCATAGGAGATGCAGTGTATACATCAATTAAACAGCAAGCCAACAACACAAAACTGAACGGTATGAAATTCGCTGTTTGTTTGTTTGTTGTATTATTTTAGAAGAATCTCAGTGTTAAAATATACACTTCTGTTCACGTGCAAGTGGTGGAGTTTCCAAAAAAAGAGTCTGACTATTGTTGATATGAAAAAAGAAATAATCAAGAAAGCCGTGACGGATTTTTTTTTATTTTCTTTTCTGTTTGGTCATTTTCCTCTTCGTTTAGTTTTTGCTTATTTGTATGTGTCTGTAGAAAACTAGAGAGACTTACGTAGGTAGAGCTGTGCTAATTTTTGAAAACTGTTTGTGCGTTAATTCCTTTGTGTTTTGTTTCTCTTGACACCACCAAGATGATATGTAGACTATTTCGGGCCCGGTCACAAAGAACATACAAAAACGTAGTACATATTTTAGACAAAATGTAGTTCCTACGAGTAGCTGTAACTTTGTGCAAAAGTAAAAGAAAATGGATAACGAATTGATATCAATTGAAAGGCTCCACGTCATAAGGTGACGGTAGAGCCCGTGACGGAAGTTTCTCGTGAATGATAAAATAGATATATAAAAGTATGATGGGGCCAATGTTTGCCTTGTTGCCCAGATCGGAAGTACCTGTTCTTATACTATCCACTTTTCGGGAACCAGTGCGCTCTCCTATGTAATATGTTGCTTTTTTTCATCACAGTCAAGTCGGGATCAGATAATTTTGCTATGAAATAACTGCCACTTTATTCTAACTTAAGTCGAAATGGCCATCAATGCTTACAATTGCATAGTGGTTTTATTCCAGAAAATACATTTGAAGCAAGTGCGTGTCTGCAATTCTGTTTCATTCTGTTTCTTTTTCTCTCCTTCTTTCAGAAAAATACAAATAAAAGCTAATGTTTAAGTAGACTTGAGGTGAATTTCTAACACAATGGCTTTAATTTGCATGGACTATTTGCCACTGGACGTTAAGCAAAAACAATCAAATCAATCCACTACACTTGATGCAAAGAAACAATCGCAGTGCTTAGCTATAGTCTATCCGATTTCTATGATAATTTTTGTCAGCGATTAGTGTACATGGACAATTAAGTACTGCGTTAATAAAAGGAGATGAGAGGTAATTGGCAATGAGACAGCAACCCAACTACGGAAATAACTAAAAGAAATCTAGAAGGAGACGTGTAATCTGCAACAATAGACAGGTGTCCTTACAATATATCACATGAGTTCTGTCAGATTTATATTTTTTTTTCTTCAGCCAGCAGTATTCACGTAATATTAAGTGTGAAATAGAAGGAGAATCGGATGTTGGTTATACGTTAATTGAACATCAGCACAACGACAGAAAAAGAAACAACATCTTGATGCTGACATTAAGTCTACGACAAATAGACAGGTCGAAACATTGTCGATATGTCTCGGTCTGAACTATCTCGATTCCATGCCAGATTTATATACTCAATTCTCTAAATAAAGGGGAAAAAGAGGGGGCATAACCATTGAGATATGATAAACGACCTTTCACGACAACGTACCTGACGTGGGACACACACACGTTAAACAAAATGTAAATGGGCTGTTATCATCAAACTTATTCTTTGAAATATTATTTTCAACAACCCCCTTTTATCGTACATCCTAAATTAAACAGAAAACGGAGTATTAGCAACTAAGATTTAAATTTTTCGCCTCATCGTACGTACGGATTTCACTCCGTCCCGTCGAGGGCTATGTTCCCAGCATACATAGAATGGTTACTAGACTGTGGTTTGCTATCGTAGCATGCAGTGCAAACTTAAATGTATAAATTATTCAATAAAAAAAGGTGTACTATATCAATTTTTTGCAAATTTTTGTTTGTTATTACGAAAAAGCCCTGACAAAGACTTATTTTAGGATTGAGTCGTTGTTTTAAATTTTTAAGAATTATTAGATTTTAATCTATGCAGAGCACAACTTCAAAATACTAGAAAAACGCCACAAGCCGCAAACGTATACTATACGTATATAACCAACCAGATTTTTGCCAATACCTTCTCTGAGGAAACTTTGCAAATTGGGTACTATATAAGGGTTTCAAACCCATTACATGGTATGCTTACCTCTGAAAACGAAGCTTGTTTTGTTACGATTTATGTCTGGAAATCAACTTTTTTTTTGTGTTTTTTGCTTTTTGTTTTGCTTTTGCATTGTTTTGATATAAATTATTTTATGAAGAAAAGGGGGATACCTTGAAATAGATTTTTCAAATGATAAACATCAGCTATAAAATGCGAAATACCTTCATTGTTTAGTAAATAAGCAACAACTTGTTGACACATAAAACAGTCATATGAATCATAGGAGATGCAGTGTATACATCAATTAAACAGCAAGCCAACAACACAAAACTGAACGGTATGAAATTCGCTGTTTGTTTGTTTGTTGTATTATTTTAGAAGAATCTCAGTGTTAAAATATACACTTCTGTTCACGTGCAAGTGGTGGAGTTTCCAAAAAAAGAGTCTGACTATTGTTGATATGAAAAAAGAAATAATCAAGAAAGCCGTGACGGATTTTTTTTTATTTTCTTTTCTGTTTGGTCATTTTCCTCTTCGTTTAGTTTTTGCTTATTTGTATGTGTCTGTAGAAAACTAGAGAGACTTACGTAGGTAGAGCTGTGCTAATTTTTGAAAACTGTTTGTGCGTTAATTCCTTTGTGTTTTGTTTCTCTTGACACCACCAAGATGATATGTAGACTATTTCGGGCCCGGTCACAAAGAACATACAAAAACGTAGTACATATTTTAGACAAAATGTAGTTCCTACGAGTAGCTGTAACTTTGTGCAAAAGTAAAAGAAAATGGATAACGAATTGATATCAATTGAAAGGCTCCACGTCATAAGGTGACGGTAGAGCCCGTGACGGAAGTTTCTCGTGAATGATAAAATAGATATATAAAAGTATGATGGGGCCAATGTTTGCCTTGTTGCCCAGATCGGAAGTACCTGTTCTTATACTATCCACTTTTCGGGAACCAGTGCGCTCTCCTATGTAATATGTTGCTTTTTTTCATCACAGTCAAGTCGGGATCAGATAATTTTGCTATGAAATAACTGCCACTTTATTCTAACTTAAGTCGAAATGGCCATCAATGCTTACAATTGCATAGTGGTTTTATTCCAGAAAATACATTTGAAGCAAGTGCGTGTCTGCAATTCTGTTTCATTCTGTTTCTTTTTCTCTCCTTCTTTCAGAAAAATACAAATAAAAGCTAATGTTTAAGTAGACTTGAGGTGAATTTCTAACACAATGGCTTTAATTTGCATGGACTATTTGCCACTGGACGTTAAGCAAAAACAATCAAATCAATCCACTACACTTGATGCAAAGAAACAATCGCAGTGCTTAGCTATAGTCTATCCGATTTCTATGATAATTTTTGTCAGCGATTAGTGTACATGGACAATTAAGTACTGCGTTAATAAAAGGAGATGAGAGGTAATTGGCAATGAGACAGCAACCCAACTACGGAAATAACTAAAAGAAATCTAGAAGGAGACGTGTAATCTGCAACAATAGACAGGTGTCCTTACAATATATCACATGAGTTCTGTCAGATTTATATTTTTTTTTCTTCAGCCAGCAGTATTCACGTAATATTAAGTGTGAAATAGAAGGAGAATCGGATGTTGGTTATACGTTAATTGAACATCAGCACAACGACAGAAAAAGAAACAACATCTTGATGCTGACATTAAGTCTACGACAAATAGACAGGTCGAAACATTGTCGATATGTCTCGGTCTGAACTATCTCGATTCCATGCCAGATTTATATACTCAATTCTCTAAATAAAGGGGAAAAAGAGGGGGCATAACCATTGAGATATGATAAACGACCTTTCACGACAACGTACCTGACGTGGGACACACACACGTTAAACAAAATGTAAATGGGCTGTTATCATCAAACTTATTCTTTGAAATATTATTTTCAACAACCCCCTTTTATCGTACATCCTAAATTAAACAGAAAACGGAGTATTAGCAACTAAGATTTAAATTTTTCGCCTCATCGTACGTACGGATTTCACTCCGTCCCGTCGAGGGCTATGTTCCCAGCATACATAGAATGGTTACTAGACTGTGGTTTGCTATCGTAGCATGCAGTGCAAACTTAAATGTATAAATTATTCAATAAAAAAAGGTGTACTATATCAATTTTTTGCAAATTTTTGTTTGTTATTACGAAAAAGCCCTGACAAAGACTTATTTTAGGATTGAGTCGTTGTTTTAAATTTTTAAGAATTATTAGATTTTAATCTATGCAGAGCACAACTTCAAAATACTAGAAAAACGCCACAAGCCGCAAACGTATACTATACGTATATAACCAACCAGATTTTTGCCAATACCTTCTCTGAGGAAACTTTGTAAATTGGGTACTATATAAGGGTTTCAAACCCATTACATGGTATGCTTACCTCTGAAAACGAAGCTTGTTTTGTTACGATTTATGTCTGGAAATCAACTTTTTTTTTGTGTTTTTTGCTTTTTGTTTTGCTTTTGCATTGTTTTGATATAAATTATTTTATGAAGAAAAGGGGGATACCTTGAAATAGATTTTTCAAATGATAAACATCAGCTATAAAATGCGAAATACCTTCATTGTTTAGTAAATAAGCAACAACTTGTTGACACATAAAACAGTCATATGAATCATAGGAGATGCAGTGTATACATCAATTAAACAGCAAGCCAACAACACAAAACTGAACGGTATGAAATTCGCTGTTTGTTTGTTTGTTGTATTATTTTAGAAGAATCTCAGTGTTAAAATATACACTTCTGTTCACGTGCAAGTGGTGGAGTTTCCAAAAAAAGAGTCTGACTATTGTTGATATGAAAAAAGAAATAATCAAGAAAGCCGTGACGGATTTTTTTTTATTTTCTTTTCTGTTTGGTCATTTTCCTCTTCGTTTAGTTTTTGCTTATTTGTATGTGTCTGTAGAAAACTAGAGAGACTTACGTAGGTAGAGCTGTGCTAATTTTTGAAAACTGTTTGTGCGTTAATTCCTTTGTGTTTTGTTTCTCTTGACACCACCAAGATGATATGTAGACTATTTCGGGCCCGGTCACAAAGAACATACAAAAACGTAGTACATATTTTAGACAAAATGTAGTTCCTACGAGTAGCTGTAACTTTGTGCAAAAGTAAAAGAAAATGGATAACGAATTGATATCAATTGAAAGGCTCCACGTCATAAGGTGACGGTAGAGCCCGTGACGGAAGTTTCTCGTGAATGATAAAATAGATATATAAAAGTATGATGGGGCCAATGTTTGCCTTGTTGCCCAGATCGGAAGTACCTGTTCTTATACTATCCACTTTTCGGGAACCAGTGCGCTCTCCTATGTAATATGTTGCTTTTTTTCATCACAGTCAAGTCGGGATCAGATAATTTTGCTATGAAATAACTGCCACTTTATTCTAACTTAAGTCGAAATGGCCATCAATGCTTACAATTGCATAGTGGTTTTATTCCAGAAAATACATTTGAAGCAAGTGCGTGTCTGCAATTCTGTTTCATTCTGTTTCTTTTTCTCTCCTTCTTTCAGAAAAATACAAATAAAAGCTAATGTTTAAGTAGACTTGAGGTGAATTTCTAACACAATGGCTTTAATTTGCATGGACTATTTGCCACTGGACGTTAAGCAAAAACAATCAAATCAATCCACTACACTTGATGCAAAGAAACAATCGCAGTGCTTAGCTATAGTCTATCCGATTTCTATGATAATTTTTGTCAGCGATTAGTGTACATGGACAATTAAGTACTGCGTTAATAAAAGGAGATGAGAGGTAATTGGCAATGAGACAGCAACCCAACTACGGAAATAACTAAAAGAAATCTAGAAGGAGACGTGTAATCTGCAACAATAGACAGGTGTCCTTACAATATATCACATGAGTTCTGTCAGATTTATATTTTTTTTTCTTCAGCCAGCAGTATTCACGTAATATTAAGTGTGAAATAGAAGGAGAATCGGATGTTGGTTATACGTTAATTGAACATCAGCACAACGACAGAAAAAGAAACAACATCTTGATGCTGACATTAAGTCTACGACAAATAGACAGGTCGAAACATTGTCGATATGTCTCGGTCTGAACTATCTCGATTCCATGCCAGATTTATATACTCAATTCTCTAAATAAAGGGGAAAAAGAGGGGGCATAACCATTGAGATATGATAAACGACCTTTCACGACAACGTACCTGACGTGGGACACACACACGTTAAACAAAATGTAAATGGGCTGTTATCATCAAACTTATTCTTTGAAATATTATTTTCAACAACCCCCTTTTATCGTACATCCTAAATTAAACAGAAAACGGAGTATTAGCAACTAAGATTTAAATTTTTCGCCTCATCGTACGTACGGATTTCACTCCGTCCCGTCGAGGGCTATGTTCCCAGCATACATAGAATGGTTACTAGACTGTGGTTTGCTATCGTAGCATGCAGTGCAAACTTAAATGTATAAATTATTCAATAAAAAAAGGTGTACTATATCAATTTTTTGCAAATTTTTGTTTGTTATTACGAAAAAGCCCTGACAAAGACTTATTTTAGGATTGAGTTGTTGTTTTAAATTTTTAAGAATTATTAGATTTTAATCTATGCAGAGCACAACTTCAAAATACTAGAAAAACGCCACAAGCCGCAAACGTATACTATACGTATATAACCAACCAGATTTTTGCCAATACCTTCTCTGAGGAAACTTTGCAAATTGGGTACTATATAAGGGTTTCAAACCCATTACATGGTATGCTTACCTCTGAAAACGAAGCTTGTTTTGTTACGATTTATGTCTGGAAATCAACTTTTTTTTTGTGTTTTTTGCTTTTTGTTTTGCTTTTGCATTGTTTTGATATAAATTATTTTATGAAGAAAAGGGGGATACCTTGAAATAGATTTTTCAAATGATAAACATCAGCTATAAAATGCGAAATACCTTCATTGTTTAGTAAATAAGCAACAACTTGTTGACACATAAAACAGTCATATGAATCATAGGAGATGCAGTGTATACATCAATTAAACAGCAAGCCAACAACACAAAACTGAACGGTATGAAATTCGCTGTTTGTTTGTTTGTTGTATTATTTTAGAAGAATCTCAGTGTTAAAATATACACTTCTGTTCACGTGCAAGTGGTGGAGTTTCCAAAAAAAGAGTCTGACTATTGTTGATATGAAAAAAGAAATAATCAAGAAAGCCGTGACGGATTTTTTTTTATTTTCTTTTCTGTTTGGTCATTTTCCTCTTCGTTTAGTTTTTGCTTATTTGTATGTGTCTGTAGAAAACTAGAGAGACTTACGTAGGTAGAGCTGTGCTAATTTTTGAAAACTGTTTGTGCGTTAATTCCTTTGTGTTTTGTTTCTCTTGACACCACCAAGATGATATGTAGACTATTTCGGGCCCGGTCACAAAGAACATACAAAAACGTAGTACATATTTTAGACAAAATGTAGTTCCTACGAGTAGCTGTAACTTTGTGCAAAAGTAAAAGAAAATGGATAACGAATTGATATCAATTGAAAGGCTCCACGTCATAAGGTGACGGTAGAGCCCGTGACGGAAGTTTCTCGTGAATGATAAAATAGATATATAAAAGTATGATGGGGCCAATGTTTGCCTTGTTGCCCAGATCGGAAGTACCTGTTCTTATACTATCCACTTTTCGGGAACCAGTGCGCTCTCCTATGTAATATGTTGCTTTTTTTCATCACAGTCAAGTCGGGATCAGATAATTTTGCTATGAAATAACTGCCACTTTATTCTAACTTAAGTCGAAATGGCCATCAATGCTTACAATTGCATAGTGGTTTTATTCCAGAAAATACATTTGAAGCAAGTGCGTGTCTGCAATTCTGTTTCATTCTGTTTCTTTTTCTCTCCTTCTTTCAGAAAAATACAAATAAAAGCTAATGTTTAAGTAGACTTGAGGTGAATTTCTAACACAATGGCTTTAATTTGCATGGACTATTTGCCACTGGACGTTAAGCAAAAACAATCAAATCAATCCACTACACTTGATGCAAAGAAACAATCGCAGTGCTTAGCTATAGTCTATCCGATTTCTATGATAATTTTTGTCAGCGATTAGTGTACATGGACAATTAAGTACTGCGTTAATAAAAGGAGATGAGAGGTAATTGGCAATGAGACAGCAACCCAACTACGGAAATAACTAAAAGAAATCTAGAAGGAGACGTGTAATCTGCAACAATAGACAGGTGTCCTTACAATATATCACATGAGTTCTGTCAGATTTATATTTTTTTTTCTTCAGCCAGCAGTATTCACGTAATATTAAGTGTGAAATAGAAGGAGAATCGGATGTTGGTTATACGTTAATTGAACATCAGCACAACGACAGAAAAAGAAACAACATCTTGATGCTGACATTAAGTCTACGACAAATAGACAGGTCGAAACATTGTCGATATGTCTCGGTCTGAACTATCTCGATTCCATGCCAGATTTATATACTCAATTCTCTAAATAAAGGGGAAAAAGAGGGGGCATAACCATTGAGATATGATAAACGACCTTTCACGACAACGTACCTGACGTGGGACACACACACGTTAAACAAAATGTAAATGGGCTGTTATCATCAAACTTATTCTTTGAAATATTATTTTCAACAACCCCCTTTTATCGTACATCCTAAATTAAACAGAAAACGGAGTATTAGCAACTAAGATTTAAATTTTTCGCCTCATCGTACGTACGGATTTCACTCCGTCCCGTCGAGGGCTATGTTCCCAGCATACATAGAATGGTTACTAGACTGTGGTTTGCTATCGTAGCATGCAGTGCAAACTTAAATGTATAAATTATTCAATAAAAAAAGGTGTACTATATCAATTTTTTGCAAATTTTTGTTTGTTATTACGAAAAAGCCCTGACAAAGACTTATTTTAGGATTGAGTCGTTGTTTTAAATTTTTAAGAATTATTAGATTTTAATCTATGCAGAGCACAACTTCAAAATACTAGAAAAACGCCACAAGCCGCAAACGTATACTATACGTATATAACCAACCAGATTTTTGCCAATACCTTCTCTGAGGAAACTTTGCAAATTGGGTACTATATAAGGGTTTCAAACCCATTACATGGTATGCTTACCTCTGAAAACGAAGCTTGTTTTGTTACGATTTATGTCTGGAAATCAACTTTTTTTTTGTGTTTTTTGCTTTTTGTTTTGCTTTTGCATTGTTTTGATATAAATTATTTTATGAAGAAAAGGGGGATACCTTGAAATAGATTTTTCAAATGATAAACATCAGCTATAAAATGCGAAATACCTTCATTGTTTAGTAAATAAGCAACAACTTGTTGACACATAAAACAGTCATATGAATCATAGGAGATGCAGTGTATACATCAATTAAACAGCAAGCCAACAACACAAAACTGAACGGTATGAAATTCGCTGTTTGTTTGTTTGTTGTATTATTTTAGAAGAATCTCAGTGTTAAAATATACACTTCTGTTCACGTGCAAGTGGTGGAGTTTCCAAAAAAAGAGTCTGACTATTGTTGATATGAAAAAAGAAATAATCAAGAAAGCCGTGACGGATTTTTTTTTATTTTCTTTTCTGTTTGGTCATTTTCCTCTTCGTTTAGTTTTTGCTTATTTGTATGTGTCTGTAGAAAACTAGAGAGACTTACGTAGGTAGAGCTGTGCTAATTTTTGAAAACTGTTTGTGCGTTAATTCCTTTGTGTTTTGTTTCTCTTGACACCACCAAGATGATATGTAGACTATTTCGGGCCCGGTCACAAAGAACATACAAAAACGTAGTACATATTTTAGACAAAATGTAGTTCCTACGAGTAGCTGTAACTTTGTGCAAAAGTAAAAGAAAATGGATAACGAATTGATATCAATTGAAAGGCTCCACGTCATAAGGTGACGGTAGAGCCCGTGACGGAAGTTTCTCGTGAATGATAAAATAGATATATAAAAGTATGATGGGGCCAATGTTTGCCTTGTTGCCCAGATCGGAAGTACCTGTTCTTATACTATCCACTTTTCGGGAACCAGTGCGCTCTCCTATGTAATATGTTGCTTTTTTTCATCACAGTCAAGTCGGGATCAGATAATTTTGCTATGAAATAACTGCCACTTTATTCTAACTTAAGTCGAAATGGCCATCAATGCTTACAATTGCATAGTGGTTTTATTCCAGAAAATACATTTGAAGCAAGTGCGTGTCTGCAATTCTGTTTCATTCTGTTTCTTTTTCTCTCCTTCTTTCAGAAAAATACAAATAAAAGCTAATGTTTAAGTAGACTTGAGGTGAATTTCTAACACAATGGCTTTAATTTGCATGGACTATTTGCCACTGGACGTTAAGCAAAAACAATCAAATCAATCCACTACACTTGATGCAAAGAAACAATCGCAGTGCTTAGCTATAGTCTATCCGATTTCTATGATAATTTTTGTCAGCGATTAGTGTACATGGACAATTAAGTACTGCGTTAATAAAAGGAGATGAGAGGTAATTGGCAATGAGACAGCAACCCAACTACGGAAATAACTAAAAGAAATCTAGAAGGAGACGTGTAATCTGCAACAATAGACAGGTGTCCTTACAATATATCACATGAGTTCTGTCAGATTTATATTTTTTTTTCTTCAGCCAGCAGTATTCACGTAATATTAAGTGTGAAATAGAAGGAGAATCGGATGTTGGTTATACGTTAATTGAACATCAGCACAACGACAGAAAAAGAAACAACATCTTGATGCTGACATTAAGTCTACGACAAATAGACAGGTCGAAACATTGTCGATATGTCTCGGTCTGAACTATCTCGATTCCATGCCAGATTTATATACTCAATTCTCTAAATAAAGGGGAAAAAGAGGGGGCATAACCATTGAGATATGATAAACGACCTTTCACGACAACGTACCTGACGTGGGACACACACACGTTAAACAAAATGTAAATGGGCTGTTATCATCAAACTTATTCTTTGAAATATTATTTTCAACAACCCCCTTTTATCGTACATCCTAAATTAAACAGAAAACGGAGTATTAGCAACTAAGATTTAAATTTTTCGCCTCATCGTACGTACGGATTTCACTCCGTCCCGTCGAGGGCTATGTTCCCAGCATACATAGAATGGTTACTAGACTGTGGTTTGCTATCGTAGCATGCAGTGCAAACTTAAATGTATAAATTATTCAATAAAAAAAGGTGTACTATATCAATTTTTTGCAAATTTTTGTTTGTTATTACGAAAAAGCCCTGACAAAGACTTATTTTAGGATTGAGTCGTTGTTTTAAATTTTTAAGAATTATTAGATTTTAATCTATGCAGAGCACAACTTCAAAATACTAGAAAAACGCCACAAGCCGCAAACGTATACTATACGTATATAACCA
Organism: Mytilus edulis; assembly: GCF_963676685.1. NCBI lineage: Eukaryota > Metazoa > Mollusca > Bivalvia > Mytilida > Mytilidae > Mytilus > Mytilus edulis. The sequence continues at coordinate 17,165 of NW_027268432.1, read as the reverse complement.
ACCAGATTTTTGCCAATACCTTCTCTGAGGAAACTTTGCAAATTGGGTACTATATAAGGGTTTCAAACCCATTACATGGTATGCTTACCTCTGAAAACGAAGCTTGTTTTGTTACGATTTATGTCTGGAAATCAACTTTTTTTTTGTGTTTTTTGCTTTTTGTTTTGCTTTTGCATTGTTTTGATATAAATTATTTTATGAAGAAAAGGGGGATACCTTGAAATAGATTTTTCAAATGATAAACATCAGCTATAAAATGCGAAATACCTTCATTGTTTAGTAAATAAGCAACAACTTGTTGACACATAAAACAGTCATATGAATCATAGGAGATGCAGTGTATACATCAATTAAACAGCAAGCCAACAACACAAAACTGAACGGTATGAAATTCGCTGTTTGTTTGTTTGTTGTATTATTTTAGAAGAATCTCAGTGTTAAAATATACACTTCTGTTCACGTGCAAGTGGTGGAGTTTCCAAAAAAAGAGTCTGACTATTGTTGATATGAAAAAAGAAATAATCAAGAAAGCCGTGACGGATTTTTTTTTATTTTCTTTTCTGTTTGGTCATTTTCCTCTTCGTTTAGTTTTTGCTTATTTGTATGTGTCTGTAGAAAACTAGAGAGACTTACGTAGGTAGAGCTGTGCTAATTTTTGAAAACTGTTTGTGCGTTAATTCCTTTGTGTTTTGTTTCTCTTGACACCACCAAGATGATATGTAGACTATTTCGGGCCCGGTCACAAAGAACATACAAAAACGTAGTACATATTTTAGACAAAATGTAGTTCCTACGAGTAGCTGTAACTTTGTGCAAAAGTAAAAGAAAATGGATAACGAATTGATATCAATTGAAAGGCTCCACGTCATAAGGTGACGGTAGAGCCCGTGACGGAAGTTTCTCGTGAATGATAAAATAGATATATAAAAGTATGATGGGGCCAATGTTTGCCTTGTTGCCCAGATCGGAAGTACCTGTTCTTATACTATCCACTTTTCGGGAACCAGTGCGCTCTCCTATGTAATATGTTGCTTTTTTTCATCACAGTCAAGTCGGGATCAGATAATTTTGCTATGAAATAACTGCCACTTTATTCTAACTTAAGTCGAAATGGCCATCAATGCTTACAATTGCATAGTGGTTTTATTCCAGAAAATACATTTGAAGCAAGTGCGTGTCTGCAATTCTGTTTCATTCTGTTTCTTTTTCTCTCCTTCTTTCAGAAAAATACAAATAAAAGCTAATGTTTAAGTAGACTTGAGGTGAATTTCTAACACAATGGCTTTAATTTGCATGGACTATTTGCCACTGGACGTTAAGCAAAAACAATCAAATCAATCCACTACACTTGATGCAAAGAAACAATCGCAGTGCTTAGCTATAGTCTATCCGATTTCTATGATAATTTTTGTCAGCGATTAGTGTACATGGACAATTAAGTACTGCGTTAATAAAAGGAGATGAGAGGTAATTGGCAATGAGACAGCAACCCAACTACGGAAATAACTAAAAGAAATCTAGAAGGAGACGTGTAATCTGCAACAATAGACAGGTGTCCTTACAATATATCACATGAGTTCTGTCAGATTTATATTTTTTTTTCTTCAGCCAGCAGTATTCACGTAATATTAAGTGTGAAATAGAAGGAGAATCGGATGTTGGTTATACGTTAATTGAACATCAGCACAACGACAGAAAAAGAAACAACATCTTGATGCTGACATTAAGTCTACGACAAATAGACAGGTCGAAACATTGTCGATATGTCTCGGTCTGAACTATCTCGATTCCATGCCAGATTTATATACTCAATTCTCTAAATAAAGGGGAAAAAGAGGGGGCATAACCATTGAGATATGATAAACGACCTTTCACGACAACGTACCTGACGTGGGACACACACACGTTAAACAAAATGTAAATGGGCTGTTATCATCAAACTTATTCTTTGAAATATTATTTTCAACAACCCCCTTTTATCGTACATCCTAAATTAAACAGAAAACGGAGTATTAGCAACTAAGATTTAAATTTTTCGCCTCATCGTACGTACGGATTTCACTCCGTCCCGTCGAGGGCTATGTTCCCAGCATACATAGAATGGTTACTAGACTGTGGTTTGCTATCGTAGCATGCAGTGCAAACTTAAATGTATAAATTATTCAATAAAAAAAGGTGTACTATATCAATTTTTTGCAAATTTTTGTTTGTTATTACGAAAAAGCCCTGACAAAGACTTATTTTAGGATTGAGTCGTTGTTTTAAATTTTTAAGAATTATTAGATTTTAATCTATGCAGAGCACAACTTCAAAATACTAGAAAAACGCCACAAGCCGCAAACGTATACTATACGTATATAACCAACCAGATTTTTGCCAATACCTTCTCTGAGGAAACTTTGCAAATTGGGTACTATATAAGGGTTTCAAACCCATTACATGGTATGCTTACCTCTGAAAACGAAGCTTGTTTTGTTACGATTTATGTCTGGAAATCAACTTTTTTTTTGTGTTTTTTGCTTTTTGTTTTGCTTTTGCATTGTTTTGATATAAATTATTTTATGAAGAAAAGGGGGATACCTTGAAATAGATTTTTCAAATGATAAACATCAGCTATAAAATGCGAAATACCTTCATTGTTTAGTAAATAAGCAACAACTTGTTGACACATAAAACAGTCATATGAATCATAGGAGATGCAGTGTATACATCAATTAAACAGCAAGCCAACAACACAAAACTGAACGGTATGAAATTCGCTGTTTGTTTGTTTGTTGTATTATTTTAGAAGAATCTCAGTGTTAAAATATACACTTCTGTTCACGTGCAAGTGGTGGAGTTTCCAAAAAAAGAGTCTGACTATTGTTGATATGAAAAAAGAAATAATCAAGAAAGCCGTGACGGATTTTTTTTTATTTTCTTTTCTGTTTGGTCATTTTCCTCTTCGTTTAGTTTTTGCTTATTTGTATGTGTCTGTAGAAAACTAGAGAGACTTACGTAGGTAGAGCTGTGCTAATTTTTGAAAACTGTTTGTGCGTTAATTCCTTTGTGTTTTGTTTCTCTTGACACCACCAAGATGATATGTAGACTATTTCGGGCCCGGTCACAAAGAACATACAAAAACGTAGTACATATTTTAGACAAAATGTAGTTCCTACGAGTAGCTGTAACTTTGTGCAAAAGTAAAAGAAAATGGATAACGAATTGATATCAATTGAAAGGCTCCACGTCATAAGGTGACGGTAGAGCCCGTGACGGAAGTTTCTCGTGAATGATAAAATAGATATATAAAAGTATGATGGGGCCAATGTTTGCCTTGTTGCCCAGATCGGAAGTACCTGTTCTTATACTATCCACTTTTCGGGAACCAGTGCGCTCTCCTATGTAATATGTTGCTTTTTTTCATCACAGTCAAGTCGGGATCAGATAATTTTGCTATGAAATAACTGCCACTTTATTCTAACTTAAGTCGAAATGGCCATCAATGCTTACAATTGCATAGTGGTTTTATTCCAGAAAATACATTTGAAGCAAGTGCGTGTCTGCAATTCTGTTTCATTCTGTTTCTTTTTCTCTCCTTCTTTCAGAAAAATACAAATAAAAGCTAATGTTTAAGTAGACTTGAGGTGAATTTCTAACACAATGGCTTTAATTTGCATGGACTATTTGCCACTGGACGTTAAGCAAAAACAATCAAATCAATCCACTACACTTGATGCAAAGAAACAATCGCAGTGCTTAGCTATAGTCTATCCGATTTCTATGATAATTTTTGTCAGCGATTAGTGTACATGGACAATTAAGTACTGCGTTAATAAAAGGAGATGAGAGGTAATTGGCAATGAGACAGCAACCCAACTACGGAAATAACTAAAAGAAATCTAGAAGGAGACGTGTAATCTGCAACAATAGACAGGTGTCCTTACAATATATCACATGAGTTCTGTCAGATTTATATTTTTTTTTCTTCAGCCAGCAGTATTCACGTAATATTAAGTGTGAAATAGAAGGAGAATCGGATGTTGGTTATACGTTAATTGAACATCAGCACAACGACAGAAAAAGAAACAACATCTTGATGCTGACATTAAGTCTACGACAAATAGACAGGTCGAAACATTGTCGATATGTCTCGGTCTGAACTATCTCGATTCCATGCCAGATTTATATACTCAATTCTCTAAATAAAGGGGAAAAAGAGGGGGCATAACCATTGAGATATGATAAACGACCTTTCACGACAACGTACCTGACGTGGGACACACACACGTTAAACAAAATGTAAATGGGCTGTTATCATCAAACTTATTCTTTGAAATATTATTTTCAACAACCCCCTTTTATCGTACATCCTAAATTAAACAGAAAACGGAGTATTAGCAACTAAGATTTAAATTTTTCGCCTCATCGTACGTACGGATTTCACTCCGTCCCGTCGAGGGCTATGTTCCCAGCATACATAGAATGGTTACTAGACTGTGGTTTGCTATCGTAGCATGCAGTGCAAACTTAAATGTATAAATTATTCAATAAAAAAAGGTGTACTATATCAATTTTTTGCAAATTTTTGTTTGTTATTACGAAAAAGCCCTGACAAAGACTTATTTTAGGATTGAGTCGTTGTTTTAAATTTTTAAGAATTATTAGATTTTAATCTATGCAGAGCACAACTTCAAAATACTAGAAAAACGCCACAAGCCGCAAACGTATACTATACGTATATAACCAACCAGATTTTTGCCAATACCTTCTCTGAGGAAACTTTGCAAATTGGGTACTATATAAGGGTTTCAAACCCATTACATGGTATGCTTACCTCTGAAAACGAAGCTTGTTTTGTTACGATTTATGTCTGGAAATCAACTTTTTTTTTGTGTTTTTTGCTTTTTGTTTTGCTTTTGCATTGTTTTGATATAAATTATTTTATGAAGAAAAGGGGGATACCTTGAAATAGATTTTTCAAATGATAAACATCAGCTATAAAATGCGAAATACCTTCATTGTTTAGTAAATAAGCAACAACTTGTTGACACATAAAACAGTCATATGAATCATAGGAGATGCAGTGTATACATCAATTAAACAGCAAGCCAACAACACAAAACTGAACGGTATGAAATTCGCTGTTTGTTTGTTTGTTGTATTATTTTAGAAGAATCTCAGTGTTAAAATATACACTTCTGTTCACGTGCAAGTGGTGGAGTTTCCAAAAAAAGAGTCTGACTATTGTTGATATGAAAAAAGAAATAATCAAGAAAGCCGTGACGGATTTTTTTTTATTTTCTTTTCTGTTTGGTCATTTTCCTCTTCGTTTAGTTTTTGCTTATTTGTATGTGTCTGTAGAAAACTAGAGAGACTTACGTAGGTAGAGCTGTGCTAATTTTTGAAAACTGTTTGTGCGTTAATTCCTTTGTGTTTTGTTTCTCTTGACACCACCAAGATGATATGTAGACTATTTCGGGCCCGGTCACAAAGAACATACAAAAACGTAGTACATATTTTAGACAAAATGTAGTTCCTACGAGTAGCTGTAACTTTGTGCAAAAGTAAAAGAAAATGGATAACGAATTGATATCAATTGAAAGGCTCCACGTCATAAGGTGACGGTAGAGCCCGTGACGGAAGTTTCTCGTGAATGATAAAATAGATATATAAAAGTATGATGGGGCCAATGTTTGCCTTGTTGCCCAGATCGGAAGTACCTGTTCTTATACTATCCACTTTTCGGGAACCAGTGCGCTCTCCTATGTAATATGTTGCTTTTTTTCATCACAGTCAAGTCGGGATCAGATAATTTTGCTATGAAATAACTGCCACTTTATTCTAACTTAAGTCGAAATGGCCATCAATGCTTACAATTGCATAGTGGTTTTATTCCAGAAAATACATTTGAAGCAAGTGCGTGTCTGCAATTCTGTTTCATTCTGTTTCTTTTTCTCTCCTTCTTTCAGAAAAATACAAATAAAAGCTAATGTTTAAGTAGACTTGAGGTGAATTTCTAACACAATGGCTTTAATTTGCATGGACTATTTGCCACTGGACGTTAAGCAAAAACAATCAAATCAATCCACTACACTTGATGCAAAGAAACAATCGCAGTGCTTAGCTATAGTCTATCCGATTTCTATGATAATTTTTGTCAGCGATTAGTGTACATGGACAATTAAGTACTGCGTTAATAAAAGGAGATGAGAGGTAATTGGCAATGAGACAGCAACCCAACTACGGAAATAACTAAAAGAAATCTAGAAGGAGACGTGTAATCTGCAACAATAGACAGGTGTCCTTACAATATATCACATGAGTTCTGTCAGATTTATATTTTTTTTTCTTCAGCCAGCAGTATTCACGTAATATTAAGTGTGAAATAGAAGGAGAATCGGATGTTGGTTATACGTTAATTGAACATCAGCACAACGACAGAAAAAGAAACAACATCTTGATGCTGACATTAAGTCTACGACAAATAGACAGGTCGAAACATTGTCGATATGTCTCGGTCTGAACTATCTCGATTCCATGCCAGATTTATATACTCAATTCTCTAAATAAAGGGGAAAAAGAGGGGGCATAACCATTGAGATATGATAAACGACCTTTCACGACAACGTACCTGACGTGGGACACACACACGTTAAACAAAATGTAAATGGGCTGTTATCATCAAACTTATTCTTTGAAATATTATTTTCAACAACCCCCTTTTATCGTACATCCTAAATTAAACAGAAAACGGAGTATTAGCAACTAAGATTTAAATTTTTCGCCTCATCGTACGTACGGATTTCACTCCGTCCCGTCGAGGGCTATGTTCCCAGCATACATAGAATGGTTACTAGACTGTGGTTTGCTATCGTAGCATGCAGTGCAAACTTAAATGTATAAATTATTCAATAAAAAAAGGTGTACTATATCAATTTTTTGCAAATTTTTGTTTGTTATTACGAAAAAGCCCTGACAAAGACTTATTTTAGGATTGAGTCGTTGTTTTAAATTTTTAAGAATTATTAGATTTTAATCTATGCAGAGCACAACTTCAAAATACTAGAAAAACGCCACAAGCCGCAAACGTATACTATACGTATATAACCAACCAGATTTTTGCCAATACCTTCTCTGAGGAAACTTTCATCCTTTATATAAGCTTTGGATTTCAAATATTTTGGCCACGAGCATCACTGAAGAGACATGTTTTGTCGAAATGCGCATCTGGTGCAACAAAATTGGTACCGTTGATTTTATTGCAAATTGGGTACTATATAAGGGTTTCAAACCCATTACATGGTATGCTTACCTCTGAAAACGAAGCTTGTTTTGTTACGATTTATGTCTGGAAATCAACTTTTTTTTTGTGTTTTTTGCTTTTTGTTTTGCTTTTGCATTGTTTTGATATAAATTATTTTATGAAGAAAAGGGGGATACCTTGAAATAGATTTTTCAAATGATAAACATCAGCTATAAAATGCGAAATACCTTCATTGTTTAGTAAATAAGCAACAACTTGTTGACACATAAAACAGTCATATGAATCATAGGAGATGCAGTGTATACATCAATTAAACAGCAAGCCAACAACACAAAACTGAACGGTATGAAATTCGCTGTTTGTTTGTTTGTTGTATTATTTTAGAAGAATCTCAGTGTTAAAATATACACTTCTGTTCACGTGCAAGTGGTGGAGTTTCCAAAAAAAGAGTCTGACTATTGTTGATATGAAAAAAGAAATAATCAAGAAAGCCGTGACGGATTTTTTTTTATTTTCTTTTCTGTTTGGTCATTTTCCTCTTCGTTTAGTTTTTGCTTATTTGTATGTGTCTGTAGAAAACTAGAGAGACTTACGTAGGTAGAGCTGTGCTAATTTTTGAAAACTGTTTGTGCGTTAATTCCTTTGTGTTTTGTTTCTCTTGACACCACCAAGATGATATGTAGACTATTTCGGGCCCGGTCACAAAGAACATACAAAAACGTAGTACATATTTTAGACAAAATGTAGTTCCTACGAGTAGCTGTAACTTTGTGCAAAAGTAAAAGAAAATGGATAACGAATTGATATCAATTGAAAGGCTCCACGTCATAAGGTGACGGTAGAGCCCGTGACGGAAGTTTCTCGTGAATGATAAAATAGATATATAAAAGTATGATGGGGCCAATGTTTGCCTTGTTGCCCAGATCGGAAGTACCTGTTCTTATACTATCCACTTTTCGGGAACCAGTGCGCTCTCCTATGTAATATGTTGCTTTTTTTCATCACAGTCAAGTCGGGATCAGATAATTTTGCTATGAAATAACTGCCACTTTATTCTAACTTAAGTCGAAATGGCCATCAATGCTTACAATTGCATAGTGGTTTTATTCCAGAAAATACATTTGAAGCAAGTGCGTGTCTGCAATTCTGTTTCATTCTGTTTCTTTTTCTCTCCTTCTTTCAGAAAAATACAAATAAAAGCTAATGTTTAAGTAGACTTGAGGTGAATTTCTAACACAATGGCTTTAATTTGCATGGACTATTTGCCACTGGACGTTAAGCAAAAACAATCAAATCAATCCACTACACTTGATGCAAAGAAACAATCGCAGTGCTTAGCTATAGTCTATCCGATTTCTATGATAATTTTTGTCAGCGATTAGTGTACATGGACAATTAAGTACTGCGTTAATAAAAGGAGATGAGAGGTAATTGGCAATGAGACAGCAACCCAACTACGGAAATAACTAAAAGAAATCTAGAAGGAGACGTGTAATCTGCAACAATAGACAGGTGTCCTTACAATATATCACATGAGTTCTGTCAGATTTATATTTTTTTTTCTTCAGCCAGCAGTATTCACGTAATATTAAGTGTGAAATAGAAGGAGAATCGGATGTTGGTTATACGTTAATTGAACATCAGCACAACGACAGAAAAAGAAACAACATCTTGATGCTGACATTAAGTCTACGACAAATAGACAGGTCGAAACATTGTCGATATGTCTCGGTCTGAACTATCTCGATTCCATGCCAGATTTATATACTCAATTCTCTAAATAAAGGGGAAAAAGAGGGGGCATAACCATTGAGATATGATAAACGACCTTTCACGACAACGTACCTGACGTGGGACACACACACGTTAAACAAAATGTAAATGGGCTGTTATCATCAAACTTATTCTTTGAAATATTATTTTCAACAACCCCCTTTTATCGTACATCCTAAATTAAACAGAAAACGGAGTATTAGCAACTAAGATTTAAATTTTTCGCCTCATCGTACGTACGGATTTCACTCCGTCCCGTCGAGGGCTATGTTCCCAGCATACATAGAATGGTTACTAGACTGTGGTTTGCTATCGTAGCATGCAGTGCAAACTTAAATGTATAAATTATTCAATAAAAAAAGGTGTACTATATCAATTTTTTGCAAATTTTTGTTTGTTATTACGAAAAAGCCCTGACAAAGACTTATTTTAGGATTGAGTCGTTGTTTTAAATTTTTAAGAATTATTAGATTTTAATCTATGCAGAGCACAACTTCAAAATACTAGAAAAACGCCACAAGCCGCAAACGTATACTATACGTATATAACCAACCAGATTTTTGCCAATACCTTCTCTGAGGAAACTTTGCAAATTGGGTACTATATAAGGGTTTCAAACCCATTACATGGTATGCTTACCTCTGAAAACGAAGCTTGTTTTGTTACGATTTATGTCTGGAAATCAACTTTTTTTTTGTGTTTTTTGCTTTTTGTTTTGCTTTTGCATTGTTTTGATATAAATTATTTTATGAAGAAAAGGGGGATACCTTGAAATAGATTTTTCAAATGATAAACATCAGCTATAAAATGCGAAATACCTTCATTGTTTAGTAAATAAGCAACAACTTGTTGACACATAAAACAGTCATATGAATCATAGGAGATGCAGTGTATACATCAATTAAACAGCAAGCCAACAACACAAAACTGAACGGTATGAAATTCGCTGTTTGTTTGTTTGTTGTATTATTTTAGAAGAATCTCAGTGTTAAAATATACACTTCTGTTCACGTGCAAGTGGTGGAGTTTCCAAAAAAAGAGTCTGACTATTGTTGATATGAAAAAAGAAATAATCAAGAAAGCCGTGACGGATTTTTTTTTATTTTCTTTTCTGTTTGGTCATTTTCCTCTTCGTTTAGTTTTTGCTTATTTGTATGTGTCTGTAGAAAACTAGAGAGACTTACGTAGGTAGAGCTGTGCTAATTTTTGAAAACTGTTTGTGCGTTAATTCCTTTGTGTTTTGTTTCTCTTGACACCACCAAGATGATATGTAGACTATTTCGGGCCCGGTCACAAAGAACATACAAAAACGTAGTACATATTTTAGACAAAATGTAGTTCCTACGAGTAGCTGTAACTTTGTGCAAAAGTAAAAGAAAATGGATAACGAATTGATATCAATTGAAAGGCTCCACGTCATAAGGTGACGGTAGAGCCCGTGACGGAAGTTTCTCGTGAATGATAAAATAGATATATAAAAGTATGATGGGGCCAATGTTTGCCTTGTTGCCCAGATCGGAAGTACCTGTTCTTATACTATCCACTTTTCGGGAACCAGTGCGCTCTCCTATGTAATATGTTGCTTTTTTTCATCACAGTCAAGTCGGGATCAGATAATTTTGCTATGAAATAACTGCCACTTTATTCTAACTTAAGTCGAAATGGCCATCAATGCTTACAATTGCATAGTGGTTTTATTCCAGAAAATACATTTGAAGCAAGTGCGTGTCTGCAATTCTGTTTCATTCTGTTTCTTTTTCTCTCCTTCTTTCAGAAAAATACAAATAAAAGCTAATGTTTAAGTAGACTTGAGGTGAATTTCTAACACAATGGCTTTAATTTGCATGGACTATTTGCCACTGGACGTTAAGCAAAAACAATCAAATCAATCCACTACACTTGATGCAAAGAAACAATCGCAGTGCTTAGCTATAGTCTATCCGATTTCTATGATAATTTTTGTCAGCGATTAGTGTACATGGACAATTAAGTACTGCGTTAATAAAAGGAGATGAGAGGTAATTGGCAATGAGACAGCAACCCAACTACGGAAATAACTAAAAGAAATCTAGAAGGAGACGTGTAATCTGCAACAATAGACAGGTGTCCTTACAATATATCACATGAGTTCTGTCAGATTTATATTTTTTTTTCTTCAGCCAGCAGTATTCACGTAATATTAAGTGTGAAATAGAAGGAGAATCGGATGTTGGTTATACGTTAATTGAACATCAGCACAACGACAGAAAAAGAAACAACATCTTGATGCTGACATTAAGTCTACGACAAATAGACAGGTCGAAACATTGTCGATATGTCTCGGTCTGAACTATCTCGATTCCATGCCAGATTTATATACTCAATTCTCTAAATAAAGGGGAAAAAGAGGGGGCATAACCATTGAGATATGATAAACGACCTTTCACGACAACGTACCTGACGTGGGACACACACACGTTAAACAAAATGTAAATGGGCTGTTATCATCAAACTTATTCTTTGAAATATTATTTTCAACAACCCCCTTTTATCGTACATCCTAAATTAAACAGAAAACGGAGTATTAGCAACTAAGATTTAAATTTTTCGCCTCATCGTACGTACGGATTTCACTCCGTCCCGTCGAGGGCTATGTTCCCAGCATACATAGAATGGTTACTAGACTGTGGTTTGCTATCGTAGCATGCAGTGCAAACTTAAATGTATAAATTATTCAATAAAAAAAGGTGTACTATATCAATTTTTTGCAAATTTTTGTTTGTTATTACGAAAAAGCCCTGACAAAGACTTATTTTAGGATTGAGTCGTTGTTTTAAATTTTTAAGAATTATTAGATTTTAATCTATGCAGAGCACAACTTCAAAATACTAGAAAAACGCCACAAGCCGCAAACGTATACTATACGTATATAACCAACCAGATTTTTGCCAATACCTTCTCTGAGGAAACTTTGCAAATTGGGTACTATATAAGGGTTTCAAACCCATTACATGGTATGCTTACCTCTGAAAACGAAGCTTGTTTTGTTACGATTTATGTCTGGAAATCAACTTTTTTTTTGTGTTTTTTGCTTTTTGTTTTGCTTTTGCATTGTTTTGATATAAATTATTTTATGAAGAAAAGGGGGATACCTTGAAATAGATTTTTCAAATGATAAACATCAGCTATAAAATGCGAAATACCTTCATTGTTTAGTAAATAAGCAACAACTTGTTGACACATAAAACAGTCATATGAATCATAGGAGATGCAGTGTATACATCAATTAAACAGCAAGCCAACAACACAAAACTGAACGGTATGAAATTCGCTGTTTGTTTGTTTGTTGTATTATTTTAGAAGAATCTCAGTGTTAAAATATACACTTCTGTTCACGTGCAAGTGGTGGAGTTTCCAAAAAAAGAGTCTGACTATTGTTGATATGAAAAAAGAAATAATCAAGAAAGCCGTGACGGATTTTTTTTTATTTTCTTTTCTGTTTGGTCATTTTCCTCTTCGTTTAGTTTTTGCTTATTTGTATGTGTCTGTAGAAAACTAGAGAGACTTACGTAGGTAGAGCTGTGCTAATTTTTGAAAACTGTTTGTGCGTTAATTCCTTTGTGTTTTGTTTCTCTTGACACCACCAAGATGATATGTAGACTATTTCGGGCCCGGTCACAAAGAACATACAAAAACGTAGTACATATTTTAGACAAAATGTAGTTCCTACGAGTAGCTGTAACTTTGTGCAAAAGTAAAAGAAAATGGATAACGAATTGATATCAATTGAAAGGCTCCACGTCATAAGGTGACGGTAGAGCCCGTGACGGAAGTTTCTCGTGAATGATAAAATAGATATATAAAAGTATGATGGGGCCAATGTTTGCCTTGTTGCCCAGATCGGAAGTACCTGTTCTTATACTATCCACTTTTCGGGAACCAGTGCGCTCTCCTATGTAATATGTTGCTTTTTTTCATCACAGTCAAGTCGGGATCAGATAATTTTGCTATGAAATAACTGCCACTTTATTCTAACTTAAGTCGAAATGGCCATCAATGCTTACAATTGCATAGTGGTTTTATTCCAGAAAATACATTTGAAGCAAGTGCGTGTCTGCAATTCTGTTTCATTCTGTTTCTTTTTCTCTCCTTCTTTCAGAAAAATACAAATAAAAGCTAATGTTTAAGTAGACTTGAGGTGAATTTCTAACACAATGGCTTTAATTTGCATGGACTATTTGCCACTGGACGTTAAGCAAAAACAATCAAATCAATCCACTACACTTGATGCAAAGAAACAATCGCAGTGCTTAGCTATAGTCTATCCGATTTCTATGATAATTTTTGTCAGCGATTAGTGTACATGGACAATTAAGTACTGCGTTAATAAAAGGAGATGAGAGGTAATTGGCAATGAGACAGCAACCCAACTACGGAAATAACTAAAAGAAATCTAGAAGGAGACGTGTAATCTGCAACAATAGACAGGTGTCCTTACAATATATCACATGAGTTCTGTCAGATTTATATTTTTTTTTCTTCAGCCAGCAGTATTCACGTAATATTAAGTGTGAAATAGAAGGAGAATCGGATGTTGGTTATACGTTAATTGAACATCAGCACAACGACAGAAAAAGAAACAACATCTTGATGCTGACATTAAGTCTACGACAAATAGACAGGTCGAAACATTGTCGATATGTCTCGGTCTGAACTATCTCGATTCCATGCCAGATTTATATACTCAATTCTCTAAATAAAGGGGAAAAAGAGGGGGCATAACCATTGAGATATGATAAACGACCTTTCACGACAACGTACCTGACGTGGGACACACACACGTTAAACAAAATGTAAATGGGCTGTTATCATCAAACTTATTCTTTGAAATATTATTTTCAACAACCCCCTTTTATCGTACATCCTAAATTAAACAGAAAACGGAGTATTAGCAACTAAGATTTAAATTTTTCGCCTCATCGTACGTACGGATTTCACTCCGTCCCGTCGAGGGCTATGTTCCCAGCATACATAGAATGGTTACTAGACTGTGGTTTGCTATCGTAGCATGCAGTGCAAACTTAAATGTATAAATTATTCAATAAAAAAAGGTGTACTATATCAATTTTTTGCAAATTTTTGTTTGTTATTACGAAAAAGCCCTGACAAAGACTTATTTTAGGATTGAGTCGTTGTTTTAAATTTTTAAGAATTATTAGATTTTAATCTATGCAGAGCACAACTTCAAAATACTAGAAAAACGCCACAAGCCGCAAACGTATACTATACGTATATAACCAACCAGATTTTTGCCAATACCTTCTCTGAGGAAACTTTGCAAATTGGGTACTATATAAGGGTTTCAAACCCATTACATGGTATGCTTACCTCTGAAAACGAAGCTTGTTTTGTTACGATTTATGTCTGGAAATCAACTTTTTTTTTGTGTTTTTTGCTTTTTGTTTTGCTTTTGCATTGTTTTGATATAAATTATTTTATGAAGAAAAGGGGGATACCTTGAAATAGATTTTTCAAATGATAAACATCAGCTATAAAATGCGAAATACCTTCATTGTTTAGTAAATAAGCAACAACTTGTTGACACATAAAACAGTCATATGAATCATAGGAGATGCAGACTGAGTGTATACATCAATTAAACAGCAAGCCAACAACACAAAACTGAACGGTATGAAATTCGCTGTTTGTTTGTTTGTTGTATTATTTTAGAAGAATCTCAGTGTTAAAATATACACTTCTGTTCACGTGCAAGTGGTGGAGTTTCCAAAAAAAGAGTCTGACTATTGTTGATATGAAAAAAGAAATAATCAAGAAAGCCGTGACGGATTTTTTTTTATTTTCTTTTCTGTTTGGTCATTTTCCTCTTCGTTTAGTTTTTGCTTATTTGTATGTGTCTGTAGAAAACTAGAGAGACTTACGTAGGTAGAGCTGTGCTAATTTTTGAAAACTGTTTGTGCGTTAATTCCTTTGTGTTTTGTTTCTCTTGACACCACCAAGATGATATGTAGACTATTTCGGGCCCGGTCACAAAGAACATACAAAAACGTAGTACATATTTTAGACAAAATGTAGTTCCTACGAGTAGCTGTAACTTTGTGCAAAAGTAAAAGAAAATGGATAACGAATTGATATCAATTGAAAGGCTCCACGTCATAAGGTGACGGTAGAGCCCGTGACGGAAGTTTCTCGTGAATGATAAAATAGATATATAAAAGTATGATGGGGCCAATGTTTGCCTTGTTGCCCAGATCGGAAGTACCTGTTCTTATACTATCCACTTTTCGGGAACCAGTGCGCTCTCCTATGTAATATGTTGCTTTTTTTCATCACAGTCAAGTCGGGATCAGATAATTTTGCTATGAAATAACTGCCACTTTATTCTAACTTAAGTCGAAATGGCCATCAATGCTTACAATTGCATAGTGGTTTTATTCCAGAAAATACATTTGAAGCAAGTGCGTGTCTGCAATTCTGTTTCATTCTGTTTCTTTTTCTCTCCTTCTTTCAGAAAAATACAAATAAAAGCTAATGTTTAAGTAGACTTGAGGTGAATTTCTAACACAATGGCTTTAATTTGCATGGACTATTTGCCACTGGACGTTAAGCAAAAACAATCAAATCAATCCACTACACTTGATGCAAAGAAACAATCGCAGTGCTTAGCTATAGTCTATCCGATTTCTATGATAATTTTTGTCAGCGATTAGTGTACATGGACAATTAAGTACTGCGTTAATAAAAGGAGATGAGAGGTAATTGGCAATGAGACAGCAACCCAACTACGGAAATAACTAAAAGAAATCTAGAAGGAGACGTGTAATCTGCAACAATAGACAGGTGTCCTTACAATATATCACATGAGTTCTGTCAGATTTATATTTTTTTTTCTTCAGCCAGCAGTATTCACGTAATATTAAGTGTGAAATAGAAGGAGAATCGGATGTTGGTTATACGTTAATTGAACATCAGCACAACGACAGAAAAAGAAACAACATCTTGATGCTGACATTAAGTCTACGACAAATAGACAGGTCGAAACATTGTCGATATGTCTCGGTCTGAACTATCTCGATTCCATGCCAGATTTATATACTCAATTCTCTAAATAAAGGGGAAAAAGAGGGGGCATAACCATTGAGATATGATAAACGACCTTTCACGACAACGTACCTGACGTGGGACACACACACGTTAAACAAAATGTAAATGGGCTGTTATCATCAAACTTATTCTTTGAAATATTATTTTCAACAACCCCCTTTTATCGTACATCCTAAATTAAACAGAAAACGGAGTATTAGCAACTAAGATTTAAATTTTTCGCCTCATCGTACGTACGGATTTCACTCCGTCCCGTCGAGGGCTATGTTCCCAGCATACATAGAATGGTTACTAGACTGTGGTTTGCTATCGTAGCATGCAGTGCAAACTTAAATGTATAAATTATTCAATAAAAAAAGGTGTACTATATCAATTTTTTGCAAATTTTTGTTTGTTATTACGAAAAAGCCCTGACAAAGACTTATTTTAGGATTGAGTCGTTGTTTTAAATTTTTAAGAATTATTAGATTTTAATCTATGCAGAGCACAACTTCAAAATACTAGAAAAACGCCACAAGCCGCAAACGTATACTATACGTATATAACCAACCAGATTTTTGCCAATACCTTCTCTGAGGAAACTTTGCAAATTGGGTACTATATAAGGGTTTCAAACCCATTACATGGTATGCTTACCTCTGAAAACGAAGCTTGTTTTGTTACGATTTATGTCTGGAAATCAACTTTTTTTTTGTGTTTTTTGCTTTTTGTTTTGCTTTTGCATTGTTTTGATATAAATTATTTTATGAAGAAAAGGGGGATACCTTGAAATAGATTTTTCAAATGATAAACATCAGCTATAAAATGCGAAATACCTTCATTGTTTAGTAAATAAGCAACAACTTGTTGACACATAAAACAGTCATATGAATCATAGGAGATGCAGTGTATACATCAATTAAACAGCAAGCCAACAACACAAAACTGAACGGTATGAAATTCGCTGTTTGTTTGTTTGTTGTATTATTTTAGAAGAATCTCAGTGTTAAAATATACACTTCTGTTCACGTGCAAGTGGTGGAGTTTCCAAAAAAAGAGTCTGACT
>NW_027268431.1:0-25254 GCF_963676685.1 Mytilus edulis | reverse complement strand
AGCATTGAGAACCAAAATTCCTAAAAGTTTTGCCAAATACAGCTAAGGTAATCTATGCCTGAGGTAAAAAGCTTTAGTATTTCAAAAAATTCAAAAATAAATGATATACCTGTTTATGCAGTCTTCTCATGAAAAATATCAAAAGATACTTTCCAGAAGATGCACATCTCACAATGCATAAAGAATAAAGAAAACATTTGGAGAGTATGTGGACAGATACATCATTTATACTGGTTTCCTGTCTTACTGGATTTATCAATCATCTACATATCATCTCTTCAACACTGGTTTTATTGGTATCTTTTCAGTTTCCTCCTTGAAGTGAGACATGGTATGTTTAAAGAGGTGTTAATTTAGAGAGGAAGATTTTATCAAGTTTATGAGTTTAACAAGTAAAAGCTGGCAGAAGAATCCATCTTTCACCTGTCTTTAAAGTTTTTAATTGCTGTAAGTCTATTAATCCCCTAAACAGTTTCATATATCTGATGGACCATGTCCTAGGTTACACTATAAAATATTTTGGTTTGCCTTCTTTTCTTTTTTCGGCCAAGAGAATTATTTTTAGTCTTCATGCCTATCTGATTAAGAAAAAAATTATCACATGTTTCACATCAGGACAATAAACGATTTTGAGTAGACAGCTATTTTCTGGGTAGGTAGTGTTAGGGCAAACAAACGTGTTCTTTTTTATGACCTTATCCTCATCTCTAGTCATTTATCTTCATTGCCTACCAAAGACATTTTGCACTTTCTCTGTTATTATTTTTACCTGCTCTATATAATAGTCGTTATTTACAAAGAAATGATATATTTTGTCTAACTGCCAGAATATTTCCACAACACAAGGGATTGTTGATTGCTTCAATCAGTGAATGAAATTAAAGAAATTGTACAAATCATCTATAGATGGAATGTGCATTTAATGAGTAAACCTTCCCCGTCTCTCACAGCTGGTGGATTATTACCAATTCATTAATCTAAATTCTCAACTGACAAACTATATTGCTATCTATACTATGTTGTCAGATGAAGGTGCAACAAAAGCAAAACTCTACTTGATGAACACATGAAATGTTCCTCACTTTCAAATTAAAGATATTTAATTAAAATTTATGACATTTAATGCATAATTTGTTGTGGTTTGTTTTATTGTGTTTCAGGTTGTGAGATGCCTGAATATACAGTGGTAGATTCAGAACTTTTTGTATAAAAAGGGGGGGTCCGACTGACTGCCATACGAGGGGGGCCCTAGCAATGCTTCGGTGATTCCCTATATAGTCAGACAAAAATTCCCAACAAAAGGAGTGAGCACGCCTCCAGAAATCCACCTTTGATATATATGACTTCTGTGCAAGTTTTTTTCTATAGTCGATACTCAGAATTTTTAATTTATTTTAGAGATATCCTAACATATTATACTTTTGTAAGACTTAATTTTCCAGACCCTACTAACTATTCTCTGGTTATCTTTGCAAAGGTATATCTAGGTAAGGGAGGGCTGTATCCCCTCCCCCCCTGTTGAAAATATTTTTGATTAGATAGGGAATCACTGAAGCATACCTGGAGCGGGCCCCCACTTATTAAAATTTCTGGATCTGCACTGCTAATGACCAATTGAAATTAATTGTCATGATACATGTATTTTATTAATATTCTCTTTCATTCTTAGGTCAAAAAAAGTATTAAACTTTAATCAATTAAATAATTAAGGTTAACAAGTAATTTGGAAGAAAATAGTAATTCTTTTGTACCCTTCTAACAACAGTTTACTGTGAAAACATTGTGTACTTACATATATTTGATTATTTTAGCACTAAAGAACATGAATAAAGGAGTGATAGCTAAAACAAAAGTTATATTTCAAAGATATGTATATCTTTCATCATGCTGAAACAGACATTCAAAAACCATTTAGCTTATGTAATGCTTCATGTGAAATATGCACTGAACAATTTACTTAATTATCACACTTAGAGGTGCCTTTGGGAAAGAACAATTTATTTAAGTTTGAAGTCTCTGAATTAATCTTACTTAATATCTGATAATTTTATTGACCTTTATTTACTTTAGGGAACATTACAATTTACAGTCGGGATGTCCTTAAGAATCAGGGTAAGGTAAGGATTAGTTTTGAGTCTACACAGGTGAGCTCGAGGGTAAGGTTTAGGGCAAGGGGTTAGGTACATTTTTTGTAAGTATAGCAATTTAGTTTAGTAAATGAAGGCCATCATCTGTTCAATGACAGTTCCAAAATTTTGGTTAAGAGGACAATGGAATAGTTCAAAATGAAATGCCTTTTTAAAACTAAAGGAAAAGTTATAGGTACTTAAGTTCTACAATTTTTTGTTCATTTTATTTATGAAAGTCATAAGTGCTTGATCTCTCTTAAATGTATACCTTATATCCAGGGTTTCCGCTGGCGGTCGCCATTTTCGCAATTTGCGAAAAAATAATAAATGTGGCGATAAAAATTCGTCATTTGCGAAAGAATTTGGCGAAAGAAATATATAAACCGATTTATTTTCCTCCATCTTGTTTATTTACTTTTTTTCGAGTTTCTCGGACTTTACCTGATCAGACAATACTCGGAATTCATCTTGACCTCATTAAGATTTAGACAGAAAATCAATAATCAGCTGATTGCATTTTATAGCTATCGACAACAAAGGACTAATTAATAAAGGTGTTGATTGAATTGTTTCACAAAATGATATGGTCAAATGGCTTCCGCTATAAATGTCACATACAGAATTTATTTACATCTTTGCGACGCACGTGTTTGAAGCAAACTTTTGACATTTCTCCCTTTAAAGATAGTTTGAAAAGAAAGCTGTTGTTGTGACGAAAATTGTTCAAAAGCAAGAAAAATCTCCGATTTAAAACTTTAATTCTTTTATCCTTTGACTTTAATAAAGTCGTTTGAGTGACACATGCACGTGTTTCAAGCATAGTTGTACATCTCAACTTTTTCATTTACGATGGTCAAGAAAAGAAAACTGTCGTTATGAAAAAATCTATCCAAAAGGCTGTGAACAACCCCTCGAATGAGAGTAACCCTTCAATGTAATGACTACACATGAAATGAGGGATCAATTTCATGTGATAAAAGCTTTTGTTTTGTTGTAAAAATTACTTCTTAGTACAAAAGGGCACAACAGGAAAAATATCTTTATGTTACTTGGCGAAAAAAATAATAAAGTGGCGAAAAATATATTGTTTTGGCGAAAGAGGTGGCGAAAAAAATAATTGACCCAGGGGAAACCCTGCTTATATCAAACCCATTCTTATTATATGTAACTTTAATCTGTTAACTGACAAGGGAACTTAATATCATTAAGTCTTTCACTTATAATCACACACTTCTATCACGTCTGTCCCCTAGCTAGAGATTGGACAGAAAAAATCGATCAGCCAATAAAAATAAAGAACTTACCTTAGAAATAATTACATAAAAGTCTGTATTTTATATATTTGTTCCAACTTGCAGTTATTTTTTTTTATCCAACTTAGCAAACTCAACAGTTATAATCTCTCAAACAACAGATATATAAACTACAATCCCTTAGAATGCAATGCAATCGTATGCTGCTGCAAGTAAGGGGAGCTAAATCAACAAACACATAATCTGCCTTCCAAAAGATATTAATTATGTATCAAACCTAAGGAAATGTTAGTACAGCTACTACTATAATAAACATGTCTTTTTTTATATTATAACACAATATACAACTTTGTTTACATGGCACATCCATTTACAGGTTACATGCACCATGCATGAGGCTCATAAAGGGGAAATCTAGTGCCAAATTTTCATTGTACAATTGGTCATATCAAACCTGCCCTTCAAATCAAAATCATTTTTTTTTTCAAGTTAACAGGTTTGTATAAAAAATATTATCAAACATATTTGTATTTAATACCTTAGAACTGTTAATGGGATTTCATTTACCAATGGTAGAAGAAAGTCTTGAACATCCATGAACTATTTGTCACTTAACATTATGCAAATGCCAATCAAGCTATTCCATGTAATCTTGGCTATTTCAAGCATGGTAAAATGAGGGATTGATACATCATTTGTCTTGAAACCTTTCAGAAGTTATACTCAGAACACTTATCTGTAATATAATTCTCAGTCACTACATATTTTCCATACCATCTGTCAAGATGTCTGATTTGACCATGTCCTCTTACTACATGCTTCTTGATTTGTTCTTCTTAGAGAACAGCAATTATTTGTTTAAAAGGAGAAGGTCCGGTAAGGACTCATTTTGGCCTCAAATTTCAGTTTCATCTGACGAAAGATTTTGACCACTTTTTAAACACTTAAGTGTCTATTTTACTTGATTCAATTAGTTTATGTGAAAGATTTTAACTGATTTAGTCATTAAAAACGATCCGATTCCAGCTCAAATATGAAAAATCTACCAAATATGCTGAAAAATGTCACTTTACAGATGGTTTTTGTCAAAAATGAAAGTGGCCGCATCCGTGTTCATCCACAACCTTTATTTATGTTATGTATTATCATAAAATACAACTTACATTTCAATATTAAGGATGAACACGGATGCAGCCACTTTCATTTTACACGGAAACCGTCTAAAATTTAACTAAAATGCTAGAATTTAGAAGATTTCAGTAATTTAGCATGACTAAATGGCGCTACAACCCGATATATGTGCATTGTATAGTCAAAAACAGCCCATATTTATGTGGCAAAATCATTCAACTGTCCAATAAATAACTAAAAGTTTACATTTTAACAATTTTGTAAAACAGTTATATTTTGGGGCCAAAAAGGGGTCTTACCGGACCTACTCCTTTGTCAGCAGGTCTTTAGGTCAGACAATACATTGTTACCTTAGAAATTTGTTAGAGAGGATGGGACTTATGAATTTGATAGGTACTTTCTTTACATAGCAATAGGGACTTTAAATTGGATTACATTGATGTAAATGGGGCACCACCAAGCACAAAACATCAC
Organism: Mytilus edulis; assembly: GCF_963676685.1. Classification (NCBI taxonomy): domain Eukaryota; kingdom Metazoa; phylum Mollusca; class Bivalvia; order Mytilida; family Mytilidae; genus Mytilus; species Mytilus edulis. The sequence goes on along the minus strand of NW_027268431.1, from coordinate 20,267 downwards.
GAGAAGCAAAATGACAAATTACTAGACTGGCTATGACTGGAGGTCTTACTCATTGACACCTCACAAAAGTGATAAGATCACCTTTTTACAAAGTACTTAATCCTTTCAGTGCCTAAATAACATTTATTTAATCTAGCAGCAACAGATAATTTGAGGTTCAAATGAGGTTAAAGACATTTTCATCCAATCCTAATCACTTATCATAACAACAGGTGATTTCTGTTTCATTAGAGATGATCAACCAGGTCCTCTACATGTTAGCAACTCTATAGAGTTCACTTTTTATTTGTAAAATTTTGATAGAAATCCAATTTTCTGCTTGAAATTGTACAGTTAGGGACGACATCAAAAGATCAATGTAGGATAAAACCAGATGCTCCGCAGGTCGCAGCTTTATACGACCGCATAGGTTGAACCCTGAACGGTTAGGGCAAGTATGGACACAACATTCAAGCTGGATTCAGCTCTAAATTTGGATTGTGATTAAATAGTTGACACAGCATAGGTTTTGGACACAGAATGAATGTGTTCTAATGAACTTAAAATAATTTTTTTGTCTTTGAGCAATCACTATGCTGTTGAATATTAATCCTCTCAAAAAATGTTTGAAGAAATTTTCTTTTTCTTTATGAAATCTGAAATGAGAAAAATTACCCCCCCCCCATTTTTTTTCACATCCCCCTTTCCCTTTTTTCAAAACTGATCTCAATTCAAATTTCTAATGGAGTTTGCAATAATAACTACTCATTTAAATACATCATAAAATATTAAAATGCAACAAAAAGTGCTTGTTATCACTGAATGGTAAAGAGTGTTTTAATTTATCAGTTGGTAGTAAAAGTGAATATACATGGTGCATTGTATAAAACAATGATTTAAGTTGATTCAACTACTATTCTGAACAAAGAAATATAACTCCAATCAATTGAAAATTTCTTGCTATTGCACAATATTGTGCAATTAGATATTTCTTGCTATTGCGCAATACTGTGCAATTGAAAATATTTGCTATTGCACAATACTGTGCAATTGAAGATTTCTTGCTATTGCACAATACTGTGCAATTGAACATTTTTTGCTATTGCACAATACTGTGCAATTGAAGATTTCTTGCTATTGCTGAATACTGTGCAATTGAAAATTTCTTGCTATTGCACAATACTTAATATAATAATTTTGGATCCTGATTTGAACCAACTTGAAAACTGGGCCCATAATCAAAAATCTAAGTACATGATTAAATTCAGCATATCAAAAAAGCCAAAGAATTCAATTTTTATTAAAATCAAATTTAAGTTTAATTTTGGACCCTTTGGTATTTAATGTAGACCACTTTGAAAACGGGACTAAAAATTAAGAATCTACATACACAGTTAGATTTGGCATATCAAAGAACCCCAATTATTCAATTTTTGATGAAATCAAACAAAGTTTAATTTTGGACCAACTTGAAAACTGGGCCAATAATCAAAAATCTAAGTACATTTTTAGATTCAGCATATCAAAGAACCCCAAGGATTCAATTTTTGTTAAAATCAAACTAAGTTTAATTTTGGACCCTTTGGACCTTAATGTAGACCAATTGGAAAACGGGACCAAAATTTAAGAATCTACATACACAGTTAGATCCGGCATATCAAAGAAACCCAATTATTCAATTTTTGATGAAATCAAACAAAGTTCAATTTTGGACCCTTTGGGCCCCTTATTCCTAAAAGACCAAAACTCCCAAAATCAAACCCAACCTTCCTTTTATGGTCATAAACCTTGTGTTTAAATTTCAAAGATTTCTATTTACTTATACTAAAGTTATGGTGCGAAAACCAAGAATAATGCTTACTTGGGCCCCTTTTTGGCCCCTAATTCCTAAACTGTTCAGACCTCAACTCCCAAAATCAATCCCAACCTTCCTTTTGTGGTCATAAACCTTGTGTTTAAATTTCATTGATTGCTATTTACTTATACTAAAGTTATTGTGCGAAAACCAAGAAAATGCTTATTTGGGCCCTTTTTGGCCCCTAATTCCTAAAATTTTGGGACCAAAACTCCCAAAATCAATCCCAACCTTCCTTTTGTGGTTATAAACCTTGTGTTAAAATTTCATAGATTTCTATTCACTTTTACTAAAGTTAGAGTGCGAAAACTAAAAGTATTTGGACGACGACGCAAGACTACGACGCCAACGTGATAACAATATACGACGAAAAATAAAATTTTTTGCGTGGTATAAAAACTTAAATCAAATAGTTTGGTGGTGGGGTTAAAATTCTGCAAGTTTGGTATATCTAAAATCGATTTTTACATATATCCCTATTGGTAAATCAATTTTATGATAATGGGAGGGTCAGTGAAAAAACTATGTGAATTATGTTTTTTATCCTACATTGAACTTTTGATGTCGTCCCTTAGGAACGATATCTAAAATTGCATTGAAAAAACAAGAATGTGTCCATAGTACACAGATGCCCAACTTGCACTATCATTTTCTATGTTCAGTGGACCGTGAAATTTGGATAATAACTCTTTCTTGGCATTAAAATTACAAAGATCATATCACAGGAAACATGTGTTCTAATTTTCAAGTTGATCGGACTTCAACTTCATCAAACACTACCTTGACCAAAAACTTTAACCTGAAGCGGGACAGACAGACGAACAGACATACGAACTGACACACAGACCAGAAAATATATAATGCCCCTCTACTATCGTAGGTGGGGTATAAAAATGATAAAGCAGAAATGCATTTTGGCTAAAACAACTTGTTTTTTTTTTTTTTATACACAACCCATCATTGACAGTCAAGATCTATTAAAATGCAAAATAAAAATCACTAGCAAATCCCAAACTGTCTTTTTAAATGTCCATGATTGAGTTGTCAGGACCATTCTTATTCTCAAGTGTCACATTCATGTATCAAAACAGTGGATATTAATTTAAAATTTGTAACTTTACAAAGTAAAAAAATATATAAAAATATTAAAAAACACAAAATGTCATTAAAACTGCTACAGGCAGATATATGTATATGCACACAAAAATGTCAACATTCCAAAAATGTTTTTAGCACATTTATTAAAATTAAATATAACTTATTAACACTTATCTTTATAAATGCTTATATTATATCTTTTGTACATAAGTTGTGAATTTACATACTATATCTACACTTCCTTAAGTGTAAAACTATATCCTAAGAGAATACCTGAGATATTTACACCTGTCCTAGTATCAAACACATCAATTTTACACATGTCTTAGATGTAACTCGATGACCTTAATCTCGACCTCAACAAAGCTTTGTAACACTATGTCCTAAGAGAATACAAGATATTTACACCTGTCCTACTATCAAACTCATCAATTTTACACATGTCTTAGGTGTAACTCAATGACCTAAATCTTAACCTCAACTAAGCTCCTAAGAGAATACCCAAGATATTTACACCTGTCATAGTATCAAGCACATCAATTTTACACATGTCTAAGGTGAAACTCAATGACCTAAATTCTGACCTCAACAAAGCTTTGTAAAACTATGTCCTAAGAGAATACCCAAGATATTTACAACTGTGTAGTATCAAACACATCAATTTTACACATGTCTTAGGTGTAACTCAATGACCTAAATTCTGACCTCAACAAAGCTTTGAATTACAGAACCAAACCCCCATCTGGCTTATTTGAGTCAATAAAACTTTTGAAGTTAAGAACTATAAATTAGTTGCAACGTATATCAAACACACTTATCAAGATTATTTGATGATAAAAAAGACTTAAGAGAGGATAAATACTGGAGAGAATTTAATTTATATGTTACAGACTGAAACATATTTCAATAAAGTTTATTTAATGGTTTTTCACATAAAAAACATAAAACAGCTGATAAATGAATGTGCACTAGACAATAAATCTCATAAAATAAGGGAAATAAATAAATTTAAATACATAGTTGAAACAGTTCATTTATAACTGCTTTTGATTTTCAATCTACTAAAAAGTGTTTACATTGTGTAGTTTTAGTGGTACACATTAATATATGATCTGCATTGGATTTTCAATTTACTGAGAAGTGTTGAGGCTGTACATTGTGTAGGTTTAGTGGTATACATCATACCCATAGCCAGGGGGGTTTCGGACGAACCCCCTCTTGAAAACAAATTAGCACTGTTAAAGTCAACGTTCTGTTCAAAATTGTGACTGTTAAAGTAGAGTTTAACCCCGCCACATTATTTATGTATGTGCCTGTCCCAAGTCAGGAGCCTGTAATTCAGTGGTTGTCGTTTGTTTATGTGTTACATATTTGTTTTTCGTTCATTTTTTTACATAAATAAGGCCGTTAGTTTTCTCGTTTGAATTGTTTTACATTGTCTTATCGGGGCCTATTATAGCTGACTATGCGGTATGGGCTTTGCTCATTGTTGAAGGCCGTACTGTGACCTATATGTCTGTGTCATTTGGTCTTTTGTGGATAGTTGTCTCATTGGCAATCATACCACATCTTCTTTTTTATATATATATATTTGTGAGTCCAAATAACCCCCCCCCCCCCCTTGAAAATTTTATTAGCTGCGTCAGATAAAAATCAACCTTCTGTAAGTGCACGTTTACATGTACGTGTATTAGACTTGAATTGGTTTTGGAACAATCAAATACAGAAAAAAGATAAATTTAGGTCTGTTTTGTATTGTTTTTGATAACAACTTAATTTTAAAAGAGTTATAGACTTTTCGTAGAAATTTTTCCATATAGGGGGGTGGATAAAAAGAACATCAGATGTTATCTAGACTAACCTTCCATCCTTTTGTGCTGCCCCTCCTTCTGTTAAGGTTTTAATGAAAATCCCCAATTTTTCTACACCAGAATCAGCACCTACTCCCATTCCAATAATACTAAGGCCAAGGCCTTCTGGACCTGAAAAATCAAATAAATAGTAACTCTGAAATCTGATTCCTAATTTAAATATCAACAGGAATTCTTCATACATGTAGCAAAAGATTAGTTCAAGGTCTAGTTTGGGTCATTAAAATATAATGATTGTCTTAACCATGGTTTACATTTCTATTCTGTGTATTTTTAAATTTATTTCTATGGACTAATACTAAAAATCTAAATGGTGTTGCATTATGTTTAGAGGTTTGACTGACCCTATCGTTATAAGGACATAGAGACAGAATATAATTCACAAGGAAGTTAAAATTTTGAATTGGTCTATTATTTAGGTCTAAGACTTTAAATGTGATGTCCAAGTTAATCAATCATTGGAATAATATGCAAATTTTCAAATACAGGTAGAGCAGATATGTTTTATCTCTGACAATGGTTCACAAATTTCAAATGTTTAATTCTTAAAAAGAATTAACAACTTCTAATGTATGAAAAACATATTGTCCAGCTAAAATCAAAACAAAAAATTTGTAATAATTTCAGTGAAAAGAGTTTCATATATTTGCCAAATATACAAAGTTTTGCATTTTTTACATTTTACAAGAGTTTGAAACCATAGCAAATTAAATACTGACCCTTCATAAGGTCAACAGGGAATACATCCATCTTTTCCACCCTCTTTTCAAGTTCATATTCCGCAGAAGCTGCCACCGGATCTACATCTTCGTTTCTCCTGTCGTATTCCTCTGTGGAAAACGTTGGAAATACCTGGAAATTAGGGGTAAATAATTGAACAGACATTTCTAAAGTCATTTCAACATATCTTTGAAACTGATAAAATTATCTAAAAACATTCAATTAGGTTAATTTTATTTTCAGCTTCCTTGATATAAACAATATAATATAAGTATTACTTCCTCTACATATCAGATAAATTCCAAAGTAACATATTAAAAAAAACCTTTGATTTATCTCCCTTTGATTGACAAATGACAAACAGTTGACATAAAAAGTAATTACTGAATATTTGATGATACACAAAATCAATTAGCCAAATTTCTTTAAGGACCAGATTTTTCTAGATCTTTTTATAGGTTTTTAAACTTTGACTTGCCGATCAATTTTTATGAAATTACAAATATATTTTGTGTTGCTGTATTGTTACTGCACACTGAAATTCTGAAAATCTTAGGGTCTATTGACCTTTAGAATTTATTTTATCATAGGGCAATTTCCTTCCATTTCAGTTTTGACAATACCATGATCAGATCCATATACATTTGTATAGTAAAATCATGTTTGTGGTTTTAAGATTTAAATTAAGATTTATTTGCATTTCTTTTTTAACTTTATTCTGAGATTTTGATTAGTAAAAGTATCCTAGAAATTAGTTACCTAACACCACAAACATAATAATTATAATTCAGTGGTACCTTTTAATCATGGATTTGTTAAGTAAAGATTAACCATGAATAATTTTCCACAAAGTACAATATTGTCGGTGTTTTTACACAGTTTTTGAGCTCCGCTTTTGGTCTAATTTGTGGCGGCCAGTTTTTATAGGTGGAGGAAGCCTGTGAAAAACCACCAACCTTCAATAGGAAAACTGACGATCCTATTCAATAAAGAGTCGAGTGCACCTGCACGAACTGGGTTTGAACTAACAACCGACTGGCTATAGCTAGTGATTACAGTAGAACTACTTTGACTGTAGCACTTACCCTAATCGGTTGTTTACTAAATTTGATTCTAGTGGCTGGATGGAAGAAGCAATCATCCACGTCTGAATCATCACTGCTACTAATACCAGATATTTCTAAATAATCTATTATTTCATCTTTATCATAATCTGAAAGAACAAAAAAATGAAATATTAAATAGATAAATAAGTATCATAATCTTCTGTCCAGTAAAATTGGAGCATAAGAGTGGATTTATTTATTTTTAGATTTGGGGGGGGGAACATGTGACTTTTATGGTGTTTTTCTATGTCTGCATTTAAACTTTGAAAAGATGTTTATTACAAAGAACATCTAAATAAATGTTCTATATCCACCAAATTTCCATCCCTAGAATAATACTGAATTCACAGTGTACCCTTATATAGTGTTAAATGAATATTGTTATGAATTTTAATAAATCATAATTATAATATGAAATTCCAAAAAAATCAATCATATTGTTAATCCACACATTTTACCAAAGCATTGTGTTTTTTTCTTTTTTATCAAGGTTGGTAAAATAAGTGTCATTATATGATAAAAAGATCGATATCCAGTTTTCATTTTGGCCTTTCACTACCTTGCCAAAATGGTAGCAAAATTGACAAATTGAACAGATGTTTTTCTAAGTCAAAGTATTTTGTCATGTTTATGTTGATAATGTTCATGTCTCTTTTTTGTACATATCTCCTCCATCTAATTCATCCTGTACCTATCTATCCCTGTCAAAGGATGTCAATAAGAACAGCTATTTGGCACTTACAATTGTTTCATGCTAAATTACTGTTATATGACATACAGATCTATCCAAAAAGATTCCCAAAGATGTTTAGATAACCCATTCTTTACAATACCAGAAGAGGAAACTTATGTTGACAGCTTATACATACACAGGGTTCTCACTAAGGATTTTTGAAGGAGAGTCCAGGGACTCATCATTTTTAGCCATGATGATTCCAACAGCAAGAAGAAAATATCTTATTGCAATATAATGTAATATTTTTAGTCTCCATTTCCTAACAGAGCAATGAAATGACATTAAATTCAGATCACTTTTAAACTTTTGCCATAAAATGATGATATTTGTATTTAACTGTGTTCAGTTTAAACAAAATATTTCAATCTTGATGCATCTGTGGACTCACCAGTTTTGAAAATGGTGAGTCCAGACAGAATTTGATGAGTCCAGGACTCATGGACTCGCCTTAGTGAGAACCCTGCATACAATAATACCAAAAGTAGAAACATTTGTTGACAGTTTATACATACAATAATACCAGAAGTAGAAACATTTGTTGACAGTTTAGAGATCTATTCATACAATAACACATCTGTAATTACTTTCATAATCAAAGTAAACATTATGTTTATGTATGTTACTCAATCAGAACAAAATCAGCTGTTTTCTTTATCTTTTCTCTGTAATTGTTTCTTGTTTCAAAGAGTGCAAGTCAATATGTATAAAAAGAAAAACACACAAGCATGCACACATTACTGACATTAACATTGAAGCATGATAAGTCTTCAACAATAGATAAATGTCAAATACAATATGTGAAATTCTAAAGCACTCGGTAATACTCTAGAAAAAGGGCAAATACATTAAACAGACTTGATCTATTTGTAACAGCATCTAGAGAAACAACACTAAAAAGTTCTGCTACACTTTGTTTACCTCTCTCACATGACAGATTTTTTTTTTATCATTTATTCAGGTCAATGACTACCTAGGTAATACAGAGGCAGATCCAGCCATTTTCAGAAAGGGGGTTTCCCAGCTTAGGATAAAGGAAGGGGGGTTCAATCATATGTCCCCATTCAAATGCATTAATCGTCCAAAAACAGGGCTTTGACAACAACGGAACCCCATCACCCCCCCCCCCCCCCCTGGAAATGCCCCTGTAATAACTAAAAAGGAAAGACAATGACTGCATTATATAATATGAAATTACCTGCTATATCTGTTGTATCATTGAGAACAGTGTCTGGTTCCTCATGTCCATCTCCTGCTTCTCTTGGTGGGATCTCTTCTGTCAAAACAGGACTGGTTTCCTCCTTAACTTTATCTTCTACATAAACAGCAGCTCGACTTCTACAGATAAAAAATTAAACAGCTGTCAAATATTATATCTATAATTTATTCTTAGGGAGTATCAAATATCAATACACAACTGTTATGTTTCATATCATATCTATAATTAATTCCACAGGAATATGTTTAAGTACTGACTGTTTAAGTTATCAGTTGACTTTCTCGAGCTCTCTGAAAAGAACGTTATGTTGCTTAAATCCAGCAACTCACTTCACGAGAAAAAAATTGTGAAAAAAATTGCTCGCAATCATTTTAGTATAACTTATTTATTTCATGATCATTTTGAGTGAGAATTTCGAAGTGCCCAGGTTATTTAGTGGATAGTTGTCTCATAGGCAATGGTACCATATCTTCCTAGGTTATTATATAATCATGACCTACAAAACGTACATAGAACAAAATTGATGGAGATAAAATCGTAAAATCATGAACATCTGAAATGCAAGGGATATTTATGGTTTTGAAACAACTACATGTATAAGCTTATTATGACTTACAAAACATGTACAATTCAAATGTATAGAGAAGAAATCCTAAAATCCTAAAATATGAAATGCATGGTATACCTATGATTTTGCCCATAAATATCATATCATAAAACTGGTGAAGAAGCTGTATAAGACCTACATCACTGATTAAATACTTTTTAATCAAACTCAGTTAATCTACATCCTGCTGAAATAAACATCTAGAAATCTATTTCAACGTCTTTTTCTTAAGTATGAGTTTATTTAATTCTCTAACCTTTATTAGATGTAAAATTAATGGTAGTCACTCATTGCCTGGGTCAAGTAAGTTACCATCTGGCAATTGTAGAGAAAAAACAAGTTTAAACTGCCTCACTTATTTTACATCTGTGATATGATGCACATCTTCATGAAATTGATGTACGTTATTTTAATTATCTGCATGTGAACATGCATCTGCTGCACCTTATTTTCAATATTTTTGAATGCTATACAGATTATCAATTTGAAGAATACCAAAACATTTCCACAAAGATTTTCAAATTGTTGAAAGATTGAATTATTTTATTACTTAATGTAAGGAAAACATTGTGTACTTTTGAAATCACTATTGGTATCAATTACAACTAAGGCTATTCTCTAGACTTTCATACTGATATCAAAGCCACCCTTTTTACCTCTTGATAATCAAAAGATTTTAATACCTTTTTCAAAATTAAAAATTTTCTTCTGCTTATAGAGTGTAACATTGCCTCAAAAGAAGACAATAATTAATCAAATATCTTTTTTTCTATTTACCCCGCCCCCCCCCCCCCCCCCCCTGTATCACTCCTTACCCTCACCTAATTTCCACAATCATTACAAGCACATATCTATACATATATATGTATTGAGGTTACTATGACCAACCAATGACTACAACAACAGATGTTGCATTGCAGTTAAATTATCTTTATTGGTTTTCAGATGCATCTTTTTATCTTAAAAGCAATTTAAGGAGATATTAATATGTGTGTGGCTGGCATATGTTTCACTAGTATACAATCATATTAATGTATGATTGAATGAATGAATCATAGAATGACTTATTGTTTGACTAATTGACTGGATTTTTCTGTAATTGATTAATAATTAATATCAGTCATCAACTATTTAAGGATGATTAGTGGGTCCAGTTTGCCAAGCGTATCTGTTTTCTTCCGACAGTAGCCTGGTCTCTTTAGTCATATATTTCGTTCTCTGCCTCTTTGTATGGATTTAACATGTTTTCATAAAGTACAAATTGGATTTTATACATTGAACGTAAATATTCAATAGCATTAATACCTGTTGTTAAAATGAAAACTTTTGATTGTTATTGCTTCATGTTCAGTGACAAATATCTCATACATATATTCCAAATGAGAACCAATTTATAATGAATCCAAAAGAAAGTTTCCTTTATAGGGTTAACTGATCAAAAAGGCAGGAAATTTAGACTGGAATGACACATCTATACTCTTTTTAATTAAAACAAAATAATCCTTTCTCAACTCACATACAACAAAGTGCGAAAAATATAAAATTCAAGACAATTAAAGTAGCGATCATATCGTCATGATCATAGTGTATACATGTAACATGGAAGTTTTTGAGGTTTGGCACATTTACAATGTATATCCTCTAGTATACATATGACCAAGTCTCCCGTTTATCCTGAAAATACTGCAAAAATCACCTAGAAGACGCTAGGTTCAAGTACATTTGTCGTGAATATAGGCCAAGAGACTTTTTATCATTTTCTTATGGAATTGTTTCCCGTACTTTCGCGCACACTATTGTTAATGTAACGTAACGTTATTGTTACGTATATCTTTCATCTTACGATCATAAAGCATCTAAACTAGCAAGACGTTATTTTTCTTCCACAACAAAAGTGAATAACCCTCAAGATATTGGTGCCGTGACGAAAACCTCAACTAGAGATGAGTTCGAAACTCAAAACAGTACGAGCCGCACATCGACGAGCAGTAATAAAGCTACTGAAAAAAGCAGACCCGACAGAAGAACCGCAACAAGATGTTATCAACCTCAGATCCATGATGGAGCTCATCAAAACCAAGAAGAAGACATTGTCTGACCTCAATGAGAAGATTCTAGAATCTATTGAAGAAGAAGAAGACCTCGACCAAGAAATTGAAGAAGTTGACAGATACGAGTTAGATATTCAAATTGGAATAACGAAAATAGAAAAATTCATAAAAGAAGTAAGTCATTCTAAAAATCAATCAGCTCTTAATCCTAATGCATCAGATTTTATATGCAATAACCCCAGCGTGCAAGAACATTCTAACCAGATATTTTTCAACTCAGAGCAAACAAGCTTAAGCCAGTCAAGCATGCCCACCTCCAAGTCAAGTCATTATAACAAATTGCCTAAACTCAACTTGCCAACTTTCGACGGAAATCTACTAGAATGGTTAGCCTTTTGGGATTCCTATAATAATTCTGTACATGAAAATCCTTCATTGAGTGACGTGCAACGATTTAATTATTTAAAATCGCAACTTTATGGAGAAGCTAGCCAGTGTATTTCGGGAATGCAAATGACTAATACAAACTATAATCAAGCAATACAAATTCTACACGAGAGATTTGGCCAACAACACAAAATAGTTAACGCATACATGCAAAATTTGCTAAATTTGCCTGCACCAACGCCCGGAATTAGGGGACTGAAATCGTTCAGTGACACAATAGAAAGTAATATACGTGAACTAGAAGGAATGGGTCGATATCAAGAATCGTACGGAAGCCTATTAATACCCCTAATACTCAACAAACTTCCATGTTTTGTCAGACAAAACATTACTCGAGACCACGGTAATGATGATTGGGATATTTCAAGTTTACGCAAAGCAATAAAGAAAGAAATTTGTATCCAAGAGGCCGCTAACGCCAATCCTATTGAAACCGATATTATCCCCACCGCATCGTTCGTGACAGAAACAACAAATAAAAGATGGAGTTCAACAGGGTCTAAAGATAGTAACAACAATAGTTCCGTTAAGACTAAAAGGCCGTGTTTGTTTTGTCAAAACCTGCATCACCCAAATGAATGTACAAAGATCACCGATATAAACGCCCGCACCCAAATCGTAAAGGAAAAACGAGTTTGCTTTAACTGTTTCGGTAATCACAAGGTTTCGGAATGCAAGTCAAAATACAGTTGCCGAAATTGCAGTAAGAAACATCACAGTAGCATCTGCCGTAATAATTTACTAACTGAAAACTCCACTTCAAATGAAAATAAAGCCGTAACGAAACCTGTCAACGAAGAGCTACAAAGTACCACAGAAACAAAGAGCGCCGCTATGCATTCTGCCGTTACAGCACATACCGAAATTCTATTGAAAACCGCCGTAGCGCCCGTATGGTACCATGATGAAAGTGTTATGACTAACATTCTACTCGATGAAGGCGCCCAGAATTCATTTATTTCTCAAGAACTAGTAGAAAAACTCCATATCAAACCAACTGGTATAGTAAGCATGCAAATTTCTGCATTTGGCGGGAAAGAAGGTGAGGTACGCAACCTGGAGAAAGCGACATTATCGATTGAGACCGAAAGAAAAGAAAAAATTCCAATGGAGGTAATTATTGTTCCAAAAATTGCCGCACCGATACATATGAAGAAACGGGTAAACATTAACAGCTTGTCCTATTTACGAGGATTACAACTTGCCCACCCAGTTACGCAGGATGAAAAGTTTAATATTTCGCTTCTCGTTGGAGCAGATTACTACTGGTCTTTAGTACAAGATGAAATTATTCGAGGTGACGGACCAACAGCTGTTAAATCTAAAATAGGCTATTTGCTATCAGGACCGCTGAACACAGATACTGACAATACACAACGGAACTCCACAATGATGAATGTTTTAGTGGTGCACAAACCCGAGGAGTGCAATTTTCAGAAATTTCGGAAAATTGAGTCGAGCGGATTAGAGACGGATTCTGATGAAATCATACAAAATGTACAAAACCTAATGATTGACTATCAAAACTCTAGCATAAATTTTAATGAAAATAAATATGTCGCAAAACTACCTTGGGAACCACCACCACTACCAAAGGATCAAGTTAAAGACACCATACCATTTTGCACATCTGAGATAGATTTTACCGGATCTCTTCACATCAAGGATACATCTCATCTTTTACACGGAAGGATTATTACGACCACAGAGATGCACAACGACAAACACAACGCGAATATTCAAGAACTTGATACGATCACAGCAAACAAACTATTTGAGAGAAAAAGACTCTTATTAGACCATTTCGCAAAAGGCTGGTCTAATGAATATCTTACCGGATTACGTGAATATCATCGAGTCTCTGGAAAACATACTATACAAGTTAACATCGGTGATGTAGTTCAACTAGGGAGTGAATCGCCACGACTTTTATGGAGATTAGGAACAATAGAAGACGTCATTAAAGGAGGAGATGGACTTATTCGAGCAGCAAAAGTACGGACTTCTAGAGGACTAGTTACCACACGACCAATTGTGAAGTTATATCCATTAGAACTATCATAGCACTGTTAAAGGACTTTTGTGAAGGACAGTTAACGTAAAGTGAACCGTCACAAAAAACTTTCAATGTGATTCATTTATAGAACTTTAAAGTTTTGATTATTTATCATTTCAAATAATTTTATTTCTTATGCATTTTGAGGCCCCCAGAATGTCGTGAATATAGGCCAAGAGACTTTTTATCATTTTCTTATGGAATTGTTTCCCGTACTTTCGCGCACACTATTGTTAATGTAACGTAACGTTATTGTTACGTATATCTTTCATCTTACGATCATAAAGCATCTAAACTAGCAAGACGTTATTTTTCTTCCACAACAAAAGTGAATAACCCTCAAGATAACATTAATTTACCTATAAGACAATTCCAATTTTAAGTACAAATTCCAAAGCAGACAAATTCAATTTCATTTACAATTTAATAAGAACTCCAAAGATAATTCCAATTTCCTTACAACAATGTACAATTTACCTGTAAAGTTTTAAAGAATCCATTCACATAATTCCAAAGTTACCTACCTGACAACTTCTATAAAATCCTTTCTCAGTAAAAATACCATACTGTCAAGTTTCTCATAAACAGTGAGAAGGAACTGACATCCGAAACAAACATCCTACACCACTTAATAACATAGGCAAAATTCTCCTGTGCCAATTAGTTCTCTATTTATTATATATAGAAATATATATGAGGTGAAAGTCAGGTACAATTCCAAAAAAGTCTTGAAAATTATCCAAACTACTTATATATAACCAAATTTATTGTTTCGAATGATATGATGAGATGAGATTGTACATGTATGTAGATCAAAAGTTCCCTAGACTCTGTCTTGAAAGTGATCCAGATATTTTCCAAAACAATGCAATATCGGTTTGTACAGTAATAAAACAACAAAAACTTATATTCCAACACTACATGTACTATTTTTAAAGTCTTCACAAAGTTGTTCAAAATACTCAGATTCCTTTTCCAATTCCAAATCAGACTGTGAATTACATAGATACTATTAGATAAGCAGTGAGCGGTGCAAGTAAATTCTAATGATGGGAACACAAAACTACAATGTATGTATATATCATTAGGAACATCCACAAGTTTTTACATGGTAAATCGGTGATCTGCACAATATAGATACAGATAATTAGCTTAAAACAAACAGAGTAATTCCACAATTAACTAACTCAATACACACAGGCACATCAATGTTCCAATACACTGAGACAAAACAATTGAATAATTAATCCCTTTAGCAAACTTCAAAGCAAGTCGAAATTGAAATAAAACTTTCAATTAGACTTTGATGTTATCTAACAAACAAATAAATTGTTTCTCTTGTTCATGTTGTTTTGTAAATAGAATGACCACGATATATAAACAGTCCAAGTTTAATAATGAGGTTATTCACATCCAGTTTTTGCCTCAGCCAAAATTTTAATTGGCCTCCTCAAGGTGCTAATTCTTAGGAAAAACAAATGTAATTTTCACAATGACTCACTAAAAATGCCATTTTAGGGTGACTGGGTGATATGGCCTCCCTTATCTTTAAAAGTAATGACTTTTTGCAAACTTTATCAGCATATCACTTTCTATAGCTACCAGAACAGTTAATGAAAATTAAATCTGTTTCTGCACATTCACATGCTAAATAATGTTTGCATGAATTCAATACCAAGATCAGTAATCCAGTGAAGTGTTTTTGCATCTACTTTAATTATGAATCTTGGGTTTTAGATTAGATTTATATTTCAGCTTCAAGAGTCTATTGAAAATCTGATATACATATATGTCAGTGGCGGATCCAGCCATTTTAAAAAGGAAGGGTTCCCAACCCAGAGTAAAGAGGGGGTTCCAACTATATGCTCCCATTCAAATGCATTGATCGGCCAAAATAAAGGGGGGGTTCCAACCCCCGAAACCCCCCCTGGATCCGCCACTGTATGTCTGCATATGGAAAGTTTTACTGCATAGTGCAGTCTTTCCAAAATCTTAGTTAAGATTTTATTGGCCTGTAGATATGACTTTTACAGGCCTTGGCTCAGGTGGGCCTGCAATTGAGCATGAAGACTGTTTCTGAAACTGACAATCAGCTTATTTTTCCTTTGTCAAAAGTCACAGAATAAAAACATGAAATAGAATGTAAAGCCAAAAATTAACCAGAAGTTTCTTCAGTGGTTTATTGGTCCAGTAATGGTATTTGTTCAAGCATTTCTGGTCTCGTCATTGTTTTGACAGTCTTTTACATCATAATTATTACAAAGTTCTCATACCTGCCAACCGTCACTATTTGCGGGGGATTTCCCCCATGAAGGCTCCAAAGTGGAAATTTTGTAAGAGCAATTTTGTCCACTATTTTAAAGAAAACAATTAATTTAACAATTGCTATGAGCTTGTTAAAGCACGAAGAAACCAAAAAACCACATAAGAATATATTTGTAGGACTAAACGAAACCATCTTTCACGTGAAACCCCCATGGGCATTTTGAAAAGTTGGCAGGTATGAATTCTTACATTTTCACTGGTCATTCCCCTAGTAATTGATGGCATACCAATTATCACTGGTCATTGCCATTGCCACATGTCATGCATGTCTATGAAATCTTAGGAATTATAGCTATATATAGGTTAGCTCACCCATAGATGTATTACATCTATGGCTCACCTTACCAGAGATTAGATTGTACTCACAGACTGATAACAATCAGGCAAATAACATCTTAAGTTTAAACCAGCCAGGATTAAACCAAGTGCCCTTTGAGTTCAATGTAAGCATGCTAACAAGGGACCACCCAGGTGGTAAAAAAATATACATTACAATCTTTAGAAATTGTAAGTGATTTTTTTATCACATGTTACTTTTACGAAGCTCAGAGAATAAGTAATGCAAATCATTATCAACAGGTACACCTTGTTTCTCTCACATCTTGTTCAAAACTTAAGGTACTGGAAAATGTTACTTCATTCATTACAGAAAAATTCCAAGATAAATCGCTTCCTGTTTATAGCACTTAAAATATAAATTATCAAAAATTGATGTTCATTATTTGGTCATTTTATCTTAAAATTGTGAAGTTTAACGAAGTATGCAATTCAAATCGTCCCGTGTTTCAAATTTCAAACACAAAAAGTGTTTGCTTAGCCTAAAACCAATCATAATAATTATATATATGCTTTCTCCTTGTCTTGGCAATTTCCTCCGACTTTTACATGAACCAGCTAATTATGTACTTCCTCCTAACAGAGCCTCTTTCCTGCTCTAATTAGGGAGGTAACATTGAAAATGTTATTGTAAAATACTTTTCATTTGGGGTAATGCAAAGGGTTTTTTCCCCAGTGCCCCCCGCTCCCCCCAAAAAAATTAAATTAAAAGATCAGGAAGTTTTTTCTTTTGAAATTTTTAAAAATTTACTTATTTAAAATTGTACATGATTTTTTCCTTCGATTTATAAAATTCAATTCACCCTTAAGCTTAATATCCTTTTTTATGCTAGTATTAAGATTGAATTTTCTCAATTTCTTATAGTTTGTATGTGCACAAATCTTAACCATATACGATATAGATAAAATGAAAAATCAAATTATTTTAAGAACACAACAGCAAAAAAATCTTTTTTAATCATATTAATAGCATACAGAACCTGGATGGAAGGGGAATAACTCATATTTATTTGAAGAATTTGCTGAAAACTTTTTGAATGTACCAGACATGCACATTTGCATTATTTTTGTATTTTATTAACATGCTAGAAAATAAAACTATCTCCTTTCCACTAATACAGGTAGTAGCATCATACGCCACAATTTTAATCCTTTACATATATACCTATATAAACCTATATATATATGCAAATCTTTTGTACATAAACATAACCTATATTGTATATTGGGTTCAAGTCTGTTCAAACAGATTATATCTGAAGAACCCCTATAAAAATGTAATTAAATTTGACCATAAAAAGTTCTAACTATCATACATTGTATACAAGTAATTAAACTAAAGTTTAAAATCTACTTTGACAATGAGGCTTTATAGATGTGTGGGCACTATACGTCTATATTATCTACATGTTGGGTAAAACGTACATTCATATTTGTACATACAAGGTGCCAATTATTCTCTCTTCTTTAAATCACACCTAGGCCATCTTATACACTTAAATATATAATTAAAAGATTGCAAAAAGGTGTCAAAATGCCCAATATACATATACATGTATCTATGCCAATTGATTAATAATTTTGTAAAATAAGATGTTGGCTAAGAAAGGGGTTATATATATTATTTATATGCATAGAGTGTTTATTAAAATTTGTTCTAAATCCCATATTTGCCTGCTTTGCATAATTTTACTTATTATTCTATTCAATAAAATAAATTGATATTGAAATTTTCATCATATCTTAAATCTATCCATTTACTTCGAATTCTGATTTGAATAAATTTCATCTCCTTATTTTTATCATGCATATGAAACATTCCAATGTGCAAATTATAATAAATATTTATGGCTCATAGGCAAAAGCATGTACAATGTATGTCATGATTTTTAAATACAATGTACATTGTAAGTTATGCTGATGCTTGAACAATGAAACCTAAATATATGTATTGTGCTAAGGCACAGAATTTGACAAATGTTATTATTACTTTTTCTTATAGTCCCGTTAACATGATAATGGTAGTTTCCCTCCAATGTAAAACATAATGTTATGAGGGTCTGTTATTCTGTAAACATTTAATTTTCACCCCTTTTTTCTCTAATCTTCATTTTTTTTGCCCTTTTTTTCTCTAATCTTTAATTCTTTAGCCCTTTTTTCTCTAATCTTCACTTTTTAAGGGCGTTATTCTTTAATTATTTAACCCTATCTAAACCCTCTGTTATCAGTGCAGCAAAGAAACTTCTGACATGTTAAATGAGAAACCTTGTATGTACAAATGTACTATATCCTACTAGTACTGATGTCTACTTAATACCGAACGATAGATGTGTCTATTTTACCTGTATAAATCTCTTGGCTTGCTGTGAAGATAAAAGAACCTATTCTTTATTTAGTCTTTATACAATTCAGTTTTTCATTTTGTTAAAATACATTGACAGCAAACGTGGCAAATCTTGGCTCAGGCTGTAGTTTTGCTTGTTTCAAAAGCATTTGAGATTTTTAAATTTTTTTGTGGGGTGGGGGAGGGGGGATTGAAAGAGTGATGCTTTCTGTTCTAACACGGTACTGTAAATTCAGAAATTATTGCCATGTTTTTATTATTGCGAATAATGCTACAGGGTTATAATCTAAAATGAAAGAATTGCAATAATAAATGCACACAATAATTTCTGAATTTGCAGTAAAAAAATTGATTCAAAAATTAAAGTAAGATCAAATCGCCATAGGCTTTTGAAAATGAAAAAAAAAGTTTTCAAATAAATATTTTCAAATAAAATTGTCCCAGAGGTCATTGACAAAAAATCTTGACTCTCAGAAATTTGTGATTTTTTAATCTTAATCACTTGTCAGTATGATTTCGCACTTTGGATCAGAAAATACCAATCTATCATGGAAACACCTTCAGGGAAAGCCTTGCTACACATTTATATTTAACATCCTCAGGAATACAATCATATATATGTACATGTATAACATTACTTCCTATTACTGGTATTAGGTGACAAGATAAAAACTTCATTTTAAACTTCATGTTGACACAGGTGATTATTACCTGTGGAGGTGATTACACAGGTAGACATCAAAAGAAGTTATATAACCCTAATATGGTTATCATTTCAATACACAAAAGAACAACTTGACAATTTGATAAAAAATAACCACAACATTATCCGACATCAGATTCTTATGTATATGTCATTTAACTACACCTTTTATTTTGTGTTCGGTTTGAAAAGAAGTGTAAACAAGAATGTGTCCTCAGTACACGAATGCCCCACTCGCACTATCATTTTCCATGTTCAGTGGACCGTGAAATTGGGATAAAAACTCTAATTGGCATTAAAATTAGAAAGATCATATCATAGGGGACATGTACTAAGTTTGAAGTCGATTGGACTTAAACTTCATCAAAAACTACCTTGACCAAAAACTTTAACCTGAAGCGGGACAGACGGACGGACGAACGGACAGACGAACGAACAGACGGACGGACGCACAGACCAGAAAACATAATGCCCCTCTACTATCGTAGGTGGGGCATAAAAAAAACAAAAATGGTCTGCCGACTAGTTCAAGACAATTTCAAGAGATCATGGGCTACAATAATGTAAATATTAATTATTATCTGAACTGTTATCAGACAGATTAAAATGACCTCTACAAATATTTACAAAACTTATTATATCTCAAATGCATTTCCTATTTTCAATTTACATGTACTTAAACATGTTAAACAACTAGGTGAAATATTAGACGAGAGTCTCATGTTCATATTCATGTAAATGTACTTTGTTGCGAGTGAAAAATTTAATATATATTTCTCCAAAAAAATAGCAAAACTTAAGACCTTTTCAATTTCGA
>NW_027268430.1:0-35745 GCF_963676685.1 Mytilus edulis | reverse complement strand
CAGAACAATCCCATGTCGCCGTCTCCATTGTTTAAATTCATCAGAGGTCTTACTGTCATACATGTACCAATTGGTAGGAGTTAAGGTATCTTCAGCAGAGGTCTTACTGTCATACATGTACCAATTGTTAGCAGTAGAGGTATCTTCATCAGAGGTCTTACTGTCATTCATGTAAAAATTGGTAGGAGTAGAGGTATCTTCATCAGAGGTCTTACTGTCATACAAGTACCAATTGGTAGCAGTAGAGGTATCTTCAGTTTCATTTTCATCCACACACGGACGTCCAGATAGACTACCAGCAATGGGTTCTCAAATAAAATTTCTAATTATCATGCACTGGTTTTTTTTTCATACATTCTGTGAATAAGTATACGAAATAGCATATTTCAATCAAAAGATGCTAATTTTGCCCTTACATGTTTACTCATCATCAATTATGAATATTGAACAACAGTATTCTTAACTACGTATATTTATTAGTTAAACGGTCAAACTATCTATACCTCCTGTATTTTAGTAACAGACAACTCGTGCCATCATTGTTCTTCTGCTGTTAGAAGCCCACTTTTGAGCGTTTTTTTCCAACAACTTCCAGCTGCCTTACCAGCTCAGAATTCCAGGTTGGAGGAACTGGTCTTGGAATGTCTTCTGAAAATCCCTGTTTTATATATCACTTAATATTTCTTTAATTTCAAACATTGCCTAGTCTTTCATGTTCAGTTTTTTTGTCTAATACGTTTTAGGGTATAAAAACATTTCTTAAATAGAAAAAAAAAATATCATTTCCAATTAATAAATGCATATTGTTATTCAGGAGACTCGTATACATTGAAATTGAATGATCATTATCAGTTGCAACAAGTAAGATTAAAACATAAAACACAAGCTTATTAAATAAAAATTATTTTGTATCTTAAATATTACCAATCCATCCTTGACTTTCTCATCTAAATAACTGTTAGGGTTATTGGTTTCTGTGGACTTTTACTCCATTTCTTATAATGAATTCAATATTTCCTAATTTTTTTAAAATTTATATGACAAGTTGAACAAGACTAACACATAATGAATCGGAAAGTTATGGCTTATGATAAAATATTAAGCATAAAGGGCCAAACAGTGGTCAAATCAGTATAAATTCAAGCTCTTTTGAATTATCTCTTAATTTATATATAAATATTACTGTACGTATAATGAAATAAAAGTGTTACTTTAAAAATGGAAAACAATTCTTCTTATTCCTCAAAATAAATCTATTGATAGCTGAAACCATTAGTTTACATTTATTAAAGTGAACATGTATATGGAAACAGTCATTAAAACTGTGGCTTCCAACTATAAACGGCTCGTACCATTTCTCCACATCCCATACAGTTCTTATTTGCTGTACTTTTTCTATGGAAAACAATTCTTATTATCCTCAAAATAAAAATCTATTGATAGCTGAAACCATTAGTTTACATTTATTAAAGTGAACATGCATGTGGAAACAGTCGTTAAAACTGTGGCTTCCAACTATAAACGGCTCCAACCATTTCTTCGCATCCCATACAGTTCTTATTTGCTGTACTTTTTCTATAAAGAAATACCTTCAATCTGTGATTTAAATCTGTAAAAAAAAATGAAAACAACACTCTATGTTGCACCGGTCAAACTATATCTATACCTCATTATCACCACCCTGTATTTTAGTAACAGACAACTCGTGCCACCATTGTTCTTCTGCTGTTAGAAGCCCACTTTTGAGAGGTTTTTCCAACAACTTCAAGCTGTCTTACCAGCTCAGAATTCCAGGTTAGAGGAACTGGTCTTGGCATGTCTTCTGAAAATCCGTTTTATATATCAGTAAATATTTCTTTAATTTTTAACATTGCCTAGTCTTTCATGTTCAATTTTTTTTTTTATCTAATACTTTTTAGGGTATAAAATCATTTTTTAAATATAAAAAAAAATATCATTTCCAATTAATTAATGCATGTTGTTATTCAGGAGACTCATATACATTGAAATTGAATGATTATTATCAATTGCAACAAGTAAGATTAAAACATAAAACACAAGCTTATTTAAGTAAAAAAAATTTTGTATCTTAAATATAACCAATCCATCCTTGACTTTCGCATCTAAATAACTGTTAGGATTATTAGTTTCTGTTGACTTTTACTCCATTTTTTATAATGCCATACAATATTTCCTTTTTTTTTTTATTTATGTGACAAGTTGAAGAAGACTAACACATAATGAATCGGAAAGTTATGGCTCATGATAAAATATTAAGCATAAAGCGCCAACCAGTGGTCAAATGAGTATAAATTCAAGCTCTTATGAATTATTTCTTAATTTATGTATAAATATTACTGTATATATAATGAAATAAAAGTATTACTTTTAAAATGGAAAACAATTCTTATTATTCCTCAAAATAAAAATCTATTGGTAGATGAAACCATTAGTTTACCTTTATTAAAGTGAACATGTATGTGGAAACAGTTATTAAAACTGTGGCTTCCAACTATAAACGGTTCCAACCATTTCTTCACATCCCATAGTTATTATTTGCTGTACTTTTTCTATAAAAAAAAAAATACCTTCAATCTGTGATTTTAAATCTGTAAAAAAATAAAAACAACATTCTATGTTGCACCTATTAAATAATGTAAGCACCATCTACAAGTATATATTTATTTAGAATAAAAGAATTATATTACTTTTTATCTAAGTTTGTCAAATACTAATACAGTGGGTGTGAATTACTGTGTAGTAATAACAAATTTAAAAAAGGCAAAATATAATAAAATGTAATTTTAATTGATCCTTACAGTTAATAACTCTTCAATCATTCTTTCTAAATCAAAACGAAATATGGGATTAAAAGTATATATTTTTTAATAGAGCAGTACAATGTATATAAATTCACAAGATTTCAAAAACTATTAACTTTATTTACCTGTGGAAGTAAAAACATCTACTTTCAAAACATCAGCAATATTGTGGAACATTGCATCAACATCCTATAATAAAACAATATATTGCACATAAAACTGCATTAAATTTAATATAACATTTTAAGAACTAGATTTGTCAAAATCGCACAATTTGCCCGTCTCAAATAGAAATCTCATAAATCAAAAATCAGCTCAAAAATTGAAGGCTTATAGAAAAAAAGTCCTCATAACAATTTTCGAAGTTGTAAACCCTTAATTTTGGCAAAAATCAGCGGAGCGGAACTAAACTTAAACTTGATCTGGGCTCTCGGTCACAAACTTTACTCAGTACTCCTAGTACAAAATAAGTGCTCGAAACACAAAATCAAGTATTTTGATTGGTTGTTTCTTGAGTCTGAGTACAAAAATTGTGCTCGAAAG
Source organism: Mytilus edulis (assembly GCF_963676685.1). Taxonomy (NCBI): domain Eukaryota; kingdom Metazoa; phylum Mollusca; class Bivalvia; order Mytilida; family Mytilidae; genus Mytilus; species Mytilus edulis. Next base: position 32,380 of record NW_027268430.1, on the reverse strand, counting down.
TTTTATGACCGCAAGGCCAGTAACACATCATGGTAAACTCACATACCTAAATACAGCCCAATATCCGAAGGCGTTTAGATAAAAAAAAAAATCCGCATAATGGTTTGTTGCAGAATGACGGACAAGGGTAAAACTATATGGCACCGACAAAACTCTGTTGCAGGGCCATGAAAACTTTGATTGTGTTGGTTTGTTGCCTCTTCATTGACACATTCGCTTTTTTCATTCTCAATTTCTATTTGAACTTGATAAGACCACAACGTCATTAAAAAAAAACTACCATGACCATAAACTTTAACCTAATAATCAAAGGTACAAGGATTATAATTTAGTACGCCAGACGCGCGTTTCGTCTACATAAGACTCGTCAGTGACGATCAGTTCAAAATAATTATAAAGCCAAAGAAGTACAAAATTGAAAAGCATTGAAACATATGGATGCACAGACTGAAACACATAATGCCCCTCTTCTATTGTAGATGGAATAAAAGCATTATATGAAATATTCACAAAATATATATCAATACAGGGTCCTTATGTTCTAACCAACGTGTTAATTGACCTTCAGGGCTTTTAACATTCTTCAGCAAGTTTAAAGCTCCATGGTCAGTGCTCACTGTGAAATGGATCCCGTGCAAATAACTACTGACTATGTTTCACTGCTAAAACAATTCCCTTCTACTGGCACAATTTTGACGTTGAATTTTTGAAAGTACGACTGCTATAACCTATAACACATTCTTTGCCGTCATCGTTGTTTTGGGGAAAAAATAATCCATCCTTGGGCTACTGGTCGCAGAGTCTAAAATACATTCTTTCAAATACATTCTTTCAAATACAAATATTTAAAATTGGATTGGTCATAAGAGCATCTTTCCGAATAGTAAATGCTGTTTCACATTCGGCATTCCATTTTAAAACTCGTTCTTAATAATAAGAGCGGGCATTTTGGTCAAAATCTAAAATAATTTTCTATAGTAGGAGCAAGTTCCAAAAAACTACTTACTTCCTTAACATGGGTTGGCTTAGGCTTTGATTTTAGTTGGATCTGGTGAAATGCCCAAAAATTATTCTTTCTTGACAATTTAAAACACTTGTATACCAAGCAATTTTAACCCAGTCAACTGCATTCTATCGGAAACCCCTCGGAACTTGGTAATTTGCTCCTAAAATGATCAGAAATTATATCGTCGATCGAGGTAGACTACACTAATCACACCTCGTTACCCATATAGAATATACTGCATTAGTCTGGAAAAGGTTGCACCGGTGTAACACAAACCAGAAGGCATACCATTGAAGGCGAAAAAAAGCCTTTACTGGTAAAAAAAAAAAAGCTGTTCAACCGCGTCATGTGGTTCATGCTAATTCATGATAGCCAAGCCAAGAGAACGAACAATTTGTCAATAGAGCCATATATTCCCCCGATAGGTAATCGTCCTCAATATACAGGTCGTCGACAAATTTATACACAGGCGGAATGACAGGTGAACGATGATTTACTTTTTAACCTATATGAAATCAAAAAGACCTAGAAAAAGTCAATTACACGTGTTCGCTCACTAATATATCTCTACATGAGTATATCGGATTATACGACAGTCATCAGAGGTCACCTCATTGGTTAATTAGATGGCGTCTAGACTACAATACACACGAAATATTGATACACATTATCGAGCCTATGCATCGTAAATTGTATTATATTTTAGACATTTTATCGTTTGGATTTTCCTTTTAGTATGTTACATCAAATATGAGAATTTAAGTAAAAATGGTGAACATAAATTTGACAGCTAATTCAACTTTTAACTCCAAAACAAACGAGCCAAAGTACTTTAAGTGAAGTTTGCGATGCGCTCAGTTTAAAGGGAATGACAGTGACTTATGGTAAGTGAACTACATTTGATATGCAGTTGTATAAACATTGTCACATCTTATTTCAATAGAGATTATTTTGTCCGTCTCCCTTAATCATGGTTTATTGACTTTAAATAATCCCATAGTTCAAATATTTTAACTTTGATTAGGATACGTTTAAGGGAAACAAATTGATAAATAATTTATATTTGGTATGCAGTTGTTCCGTTGGATATCATACGGCATATTTTGTTAAATGAGAACAAAAAGATAAAACGTGTTACCAAGTGGAACAATATGCCGGAGTTTCTTTTTGACAACATATTTTTTTAATATTGAGGTAGACTTTTTCAACAAAATGTTGGCAGTCCTATGGGAACGAAATGTTTACCTCTCCTTTCCGACCTCTTATCTTCATATGCATCGAGTTCGCTCAGAGACTTGTGAAGAACAAGAAGATCAAAGAAGCCATGTTATTTAGATCATAGTATTGATGATGTTCTTCCCATTTACAATCCAAAACTTTTCTGACTGGGATCAATTAGTATATCCCCCAGAACTAGAAATTAAAGAAACAACAGATACAACTTCCTCCACATTTTTCTACTTCTACCTCGAATTTGATATACACGGTCATCTCAGTACCAGAATCTATGACAAACGAGACGATTTTAATTTTGAAATTATCAATTTTCCCTACCTTAGTAGCAATATACCACCTCATCTGTATATAAGATATACATTTCCCAGCTTTTCCGGTAGTCAAGGGCTTGCAGCTCCCACACAGACTTTATAAAAATCACCAGAGCAGAAAGATGATGAACCAGGGTAATGTCAAAGAATGTCTCGTCCTTTTTCTACTTTTGATTTTATCCATTTTACGTGACTCTGTCCTTATACATCCCGTCATTGTGTTTTTGTTTTATGATGATTTTCTGTTCTTGTCCTTAATTGTTGCTAACATGGGTAATATGCTTTGTATTTATGCCTATTTGTGTTTCTTTGGTTGGTTCATACGACGTTGCTCTGTACTTATAAATCCAGTCATTGTGCTATTGTTTAAATGTTGTACTCTTGTCTTTCATTTTCGCTAAAGTGCTTTGTTTATATGCTTATACGACGTTGCTCTGTACTTATACATCCAGTCAATGTGCTATTGTTTAAATGTTGTACTCTTATCTTTCATTTTCGCTAAAGTGCTTTGTCTATATGCTTATAAGTACCTCTTTGTTAGTTTTTATAGTGATTTAGATTATATCTATGATGACTGATGTTCCCTTTTTTTTTACATTTTTACCTATTATGTCTGTTTGTTGTTTACACATCGTTGTCAATATTATGGAATTTGAAGCCACTGTCATACAAGTGTGATGTTTAGCTAGCTATAAAACCATTTTATCCACTATTTTGCACATAAGAAAATGCCTGTACCTAGTCAGGAACATGACAGTTGTTATCCATTCGTTTAGTGTGTTTGAGCTTTTGATTAGGAACTTTCCGTTATAATTTTCCTCCGAGTTCAAAATTTTTGTAATTTTACTTTTTGTATGTAAGCATTTGCACATCTCATTTTTTAGATTATTTCGCCCTGCTCCCTCAGTCATGGTTTTAGAAACTTTAGAATATATAACATACTAAAGTTTGTTATTTAAGTTAGATTAAGGGGAACCACGTAGGATGAATAAATTATATTTTGTATGTAGGTAGTTATATTAGCATTGCAATATCTTTTCCCATAAAATTATAGGCCCTATTTTACCTTCAGTCATGGCATTTACTTTGCATACTAGTAATTTACATGTTACAATGGAATTGGGAATGTGTATAAGAGACAATAACCCGACCATATAACAGACAACAGCAGAAGGTCACCAATAGGTCTTCAATGCAGCGAGAAATTCTCGCACCCGGGGGCGTCCTTCAGCTGGCCCCTAAATAAATATATATACTAGTTCAGTGATAATGAACGCCATACTAAACTCCAAATTATACACAAGAAACTAAAGTAAAAAATAATACAAGACTAACAAAAGCCAGAGGCTCCTGACTTATGACAATGTAGAAATGTAAACGCATAACAATACATTAAAATTCGGTTCTAGAGAAGTCCGAGTCTGTTGCAAGAAAAGAGGGACGAAAGATACCAGAGGGACAGTCAAACTCATAAATCAAAAACAAACTGACAACGCCATGGCTAATAATGAAAAAGACAAAAAGACAAACAGTAGAACATTACACAACAAAGAAAACTAAAGAATAAGCAACACGAACCCCACCAAAAACTAGGGGTGACCTCAGGTGCTCCGAAAGGGTAAGCAGATCCTGCTTCACATTTGGCACCCGTCGTGTTACTTATGTGATAACAAATCCGGTATTAAAGTAATCTGAAATGCCAAAATCATTTTTTTTTAGTTTACTGAAATAATCTGATATAAGTAAACCTTTATCAATTAAAAATCGAAAATACTTTACTTTTTTGAAAGATACGATGTTGTTTGGGAAAAACGTCATTTTATTCTGTTTTCGATAACACTTGCTTCCTGGACAACGATGCTAATTATATGCAATGACCCCAGATTTGCACTCAATCGGTAAACGTTATGCGCATGCTCGGTAATTATGGTTGCTGAGGAAAATGTCGGACACACAAGAAATCAACTACCACAAAACCCAAATGCTTGGACGAGTACTTTGAAACACATCATAAAAAATGCTAGGAAAAAAAGGCCTTCTAGACGAGATCATTTATAAGCATTTGGGTTTTGTGGCAGTTGATTTCTTGTGTGTTATGCAGGTTTTCTCACTGTAGATCTGGAATCTGACACAGTCACAGATCTGTTCTCATTTGAATCTGAGGTGTTTTTGTTCGATTCTAAGTCCTTATTCAAGCCAACTTCTTTTTTTATCTTTCTTCCTTTTTCTACTGTTTCTCTGCCACTGCCTTTGTTTTTCTTTATATTGTTTATCAAATTTGGAATTCAAAGTTCTTACTTTAAGCCTTTTTGTTAGCTTCGTTTTATAGGTTTTTATTTTGTTTAAGATTGTCCAACTTCCTCTGATCATGTTTAAATTTAAGATTCAGCCAGTATTTACAGGTTCGCTCTTTCCAAGTCTGCTTCTTTCATTTATTTCTTCTAGAGAAGTTTGCCCTGCTTATTTCAGCAAATCTAGTGGATGTTTTGAGGAATGGAAGTTTTACCAAAATTTGTTTCTATTTACTAGCTGTCTTTCAATTATCTGTCCTAAAACTAAAGCTAATTTTCATATATTTCTTAAATTGTTAAATTCATGTCAGGAGTGTGACAAATTACATCTGAATGGTTAATCCTTGAAACATCTTTAAATATACCATTTTAAATCAAAATAATTGTATTATTTTGTACAAAATTCATTTCCTCACTTTCCTATATGATATTATAGTTGTACACACTTATTTCCTTTGATAAATTTGCATTACTGTGCACAAAAAAATAGAAAAATGACTAATTAAAACTGATTGTGCCAAAACAATCATGATAAATAACACATTTAAGAGGTAAATGATATGAATATTACTTGGTTTTAACATTTTTAACACAAAGAAACTTGTGGAACTTAATCTTGTGAAATTATGAATTGACAGAAAATGCCTTAAAAAAGCGTCACACTCCTGACATATATAATGCACTCCCACATCTATGATATAAACATATCACAGTGGTAATATTTTTTTTTTCTTCTCTTTGGAATAGCCACTTCTGAAAAATAAAAAAAATAAAACATTTAAGTCCTTTGTGTTCTTTGGTAGACGTTAAAGTCCTGTTCTATGGGAAAAGATACCAGAAATTGAAATCAATGATATAGCAATGTGTTTAGTGATTTTTTGTGAAAGTTTAAAGCATTTTTCAATCTTTATAAAATATGTCAGGAGTGTGACAAAATACTGAAAATAGAAGGCTTTTTCTACATACAATTACATTAAAACGGTACAATGAAATGACATTTTGTTTTTTGCAAATGATCACAAAAACTCAGGGCTTTCAAAGTTTACTATTGTAAATATATATTAAGATTCTTTTTATTGGCAAAAACTTCAATCACTAGTTACTATTATTTTTTTCAAATCAAGCTATTCAATTTGATTGTTATTATATGATTTAACAGAAAAAATGGAAATTTTGGTTTTAAAATTTTCCTTTTTATATTGACTTTCATTTGGAAAAGGTCCTGAGCAATATTTTCTTGACTGTTTTATTACCAAACTTGTTTTTAAGTAGTATGGTTTCTGTTAAAAAATTTTGAGATGTATGTTATTAAAATTTAAGATTATTCAATGTGTCTGTTTCGTTCTGCCTGAAACTTTGGAATTATAAAATTTAAAGTATTGGTAATAGGGCAAGACAAAAAGAAATACAAAATATTAAGTTTGAAATTGGACCCCCCATGTCACACTTTTGCTTCATTTTTTTTAAAATGGCCCATAAGAGACATGTATCAAAAAAAGAAAATTATGAATGAATATTTTATTCCCGACTTGAAAAAATATCATTGTCGGATAGGTGAAAATCAAATTGTATTGTGTGAGAAAAACATTTTTGTTGTCTCTATATTCTCATTTCCCTATTTCTTTGTAATTTGAACTATAGGTTGTATTTCTAATTTGAATTTATTCCTCAATTGCTGTTTTGAATTTACAGGGCGTGTGGTGTGGAATGATACACCATGTTGTTAATGAGCATGAATGGTCTATGTCTTACACTGACGATGGAACATATTCCTGTGTAAACATGGTCCGTTATGTGCAAAGAGGGAAAAGGGTTGGTTGAAAGCTGGTTCACCAGCTCATGATGCAGCCATTGGAATTGTGATGGACAAAAGATTCATTAAGAAAATTCCTTACTACTTAAACTGCAGGTATGATATAAGTTATCTATGTTCATATCCTAAGATATGGGTATTTTAATCACATGAAGTACCCAAGTACATCCTGAGGGGGGCGGGGGGCATTATGTTTTCTGGTCTGTCCGTCCATTTGTTCGTCTGTGCGTCCATTTGTCTGCTTCAGGTTAAAGTTTTTGGTTAAGGTAGTTTTTGATTAAGCTGAAGTCCAATTAACTTAAAATTTAGTACATATTTTCCTTATGATATGATCTTTCTAATTAGACTTTTGACCCAATTTCACAGTCCATTGAACATAGAAAATGAAAGTGGGAGTTTCAGGTTAAAAGTTTTTGGTCAAGGTAGTTTTTGATGAAGTTGAAGTCCAATCAACTTGAAACTTAGTTCACCCTATGGTATGATCTTTCTAATTTTAATGCCAAGTTAGATTTTTACCCAATTTTACAGTCCATTGAACATGGAAAATGATAGTCGAGTGGGCATCCGTATACTTGGACACATTCTTGTTTTTACTAATTTTCAACAAACTACACATTACGGCTCTTTGAAATATGGTATTAAGGTTTATATGAGCTTGCTTTATTGTGCAATATGTTTTCAATTTCATTACTTATTAGGGCCCCGCCTTTAGGCGGTTCGCCCTATAGTGATCAGTCTGTCCGTCCGTCCGAATCTAGAGAACCATTATGATTTCATACTTTATACTTTACATGTTTATTAACCACCACCAGAGGGCGTGTCATGATGTATGTACAACTTCCTAGGTCAAAGGCGGGTCGCCCTATAGTGATCAGTCCATCCGTCCGTCCGTCCGTAACACTTTAACTTTGTGTCCGCTCCATATCTAGAGAACCATTATGATTTCATACTTTATACTTTACATGTTTATTAACCACCACCAGAGGGCGTGTCATGATGTATGTACAACTTCCTAGGTCAAAGGCGGGTCGCCCTATAGTGATCAGTTCATCCGTCCGTCCGTCCGTAACACTTTAACTTTGTGTCCGCTCCATATCTAGAGAACCATTATGATTTCATACTTTATACTTTACATGTTTATTAACCACCACCAGAGGGCGTGTCATGATGTATGTACAACTTCCTAGGTCAAAGGTCAAGGTAAAAAAACTTTGGTTTCAGTTGACAACCCTGTGGTGAATATCGTTCCGCTCTATATCTTGAGAACCGTTATGATTTCAAAGTTTATACTTGACATGTATCTGAACCAACACCAGAGGGTGTGTCATAATTTATGAACGACTGCCTAGGGCAAAGTTAAAGGTAAAAAACTTTGGTTTCAGTTGACAACCCCATGTCCTATGGTAAAGATCGTGTCCGCTCAATATCTTGAGAACCGTTATCATTTCAAAGTTTATACTTGACATGTATATAAATCAACACCAAAGGGTGTGTCATAATTTATTTACAACTTCCTAGGTCAAAGGTCAGGTCAAAAACTTTGATTTCAGTTGACAAACCCATTTCCTATGGTAAAGATACAATTTTTAATGCACATTATTCACAGCGGGCCCACAGAGATGGCTCCCATCTCAATGATATCAAGTTAACTTCCTGTTTACCTTATAATTTAAATGGGGGTATCATTAGTGAGCAGTAGCTTACAGATTCACTTATTATTTACTTTTTTCAGGAGCACAGCTGAATTGGAAAATTTCCAAAACTTGATTCTTAAATATGCTTCCAAGCGCCATTCTTTCAATCCAGTTTCATACAGAGCTCGCAATCTGTTAGCAGCCCTGGATAATAATGCTCATTGCCAAGGCAAGTGATGGTCAACAAAGATGGCAGCACTAGGTAAACTATTATTGTTATTCCCATCTACGATAGAAGTAGGGGCATTATGTTTTCTAGTCTGTGCGTCCTTTCGTCCATCTGTTCCACTTCTGGTCAGGTTAAAGATTTTGGTCAAGGCAATTTTTGATGAAGTTGAAGTCGAATCAACCTGAAACTAAGTCACATATTCCCCCATGTTAAGAAATTTCTAATTTAAATGCCAAATTAAATTTTAACCCAATTTCAAGATCCACTAAACATAGAAAATGATAGTGTGGGTGGGGCATCCATATACTATGGACACAATCTTGTTTTTATTTGGAAAAATCGTTTATGGAATAGTACAATACTGTCAGCCTCCATAATATGCAGACTGCAATTCAAACTTTTTTGGGAAGTCCGTAAATATTTGATCTATTGGGTCGTCTATTACTTGGTACACTATTGAGTATTTATATACATTAAAAAAAAAATTTAGGTATCAGAGATACTACAGCAAGACTGGTATTCAGTGGTCAGTGTATGCTAAAAGGGAGGACAAAGACTATCACCATGTCCCTACCATAATAAAAACTATAGTAGAAAACCGACTACAAGATCCTGTTGGGATGAACAGAAAAGTGCTGCTAGATGTCAATGACCCAAGGAGAGTGTCAGCAGTACTTGCACCAACCTTGCCACCATCAACAGCTGATCTTGTCGCACAAAAGATATCCAGATTTAACAAGGAAGACCCAGAAAAAACTCTTGATTACAGTTGGACTGATGGATTGATGTCCGTTTAACTACTAGTTGATTATAATATATTAATTGTTGAAGCATTTTAGAAAGTTTTTTATGTTCAGACAAAAATAAAATCGCCCAACATTTTATCCTAGATCAGCTCTTATTGATTGTGTACCTGTATTGTACGAATTAGAATAGACCTTGTATGCTAATGATACTAATTCATTGTAATTTAGTACTAAATATATGGCTCAAAGTTATATCCCAGGGTGCTATACCATGTAAAGTGATATTATTGTCATTGATCATGAACTTCCTGTTAAAACTTGTCATTTCTCGGCGACATGTGACAGTGTTTTCAATTGAAAACTCACAAACATTTTTTTATTTTTTTTTAACTTGTTTGCTGTTTTTTCAAAAATCATATGGAATATGTGAAATATATTTGGTTTAGGCAAGGTGTACATTTTTTGGTCTGGTTAGTAATATCTGACCTTTACATTATTTGCACAAGTCATTGGTCAATGATAAATTTCTCTGATTTGGTCTGTTGTTCCGATTCTATAAGGATAGTATGACTACCGGTACATTTAATTTATTAAATAATTGAAAAGTGTGTGCGTCTTTCTGGGAGGTATCAGTTGATCTTGACCTTATTTTCATGGTTCTTAGTCAACGTTCAATTATATTGATGTTTGTGTTAGAGCAAAGAAATCTTATATATAGATGCACCTATGGTAGCACTACAAGACCAAAGCAAACTAATAATTGCGAGTGCCATTTCACAGTTCAACAACTTGCATCTATGGTAGTCAATCAACATGAAGACAAAATAAGATAATTAGAACCTATCAAGACAAAATAAGATCATTGTAACCTATATTTCATGGTTCACTGACTTAAAATTTCATAAGAAGATATGGTATGAATGCCCATGAGACAACTCTCCCTCGAAAACAGCCTATAGTTGAAGTAAGCAATTTAATGTTACAGTACAGTCTTCAACACAGATCTTTGGCTCACACCAAACAACAACCAATGAACAGTGGTAGTTCATCAGTATCCAGACTAAAATCAAATCACTGTAATCTATATTTCATAGCACTGACTGACTATTTATAAAAAAAGAAGATGTGGTATGATTGCCAATGAGACAACTATCCACAAGAGACCAAAATGACACAGAAATTAACAACTATAGGTCACCGTACAGCCTTCAACAATGAGCAAAGCACATACCGCATAATCAGCTATTAAAGCCCCCGAAATGACAATGTAAAACAATTCAAACAAGAAAAGTAACTGCCTCATTTATGTACAAAAAATGAATATGTTGTTTTCTCATGGAACTTTTCCCATATGTAATTATTTGGTCTATGCTTTGTGCTATTGTTGATTCAGATCATTATTCTTCAGTTTGGTGTTCAGAAAATAAAACCTTTCATATTACTATTTTATTTATCCAAGTCTGCCACCAACAAACCCAACATACTGGCCAGTTGCATCGGGATACTTGTCCCTTATTCTCCACACACAACAGCTGGGTATAACCCTCCTATTTCCGGCCCCCAAATATCCATGAATCCATAGTATGTATTGCCTGTAGGCAGCATGGCGATGACACCTGTTGTAGTTGTCATCTTCAGGCTGTGCCAGAAAATCATTCCGGTACCGGATTGCCAGCTCCAAAACAAGTTCATCTAGAACACATTGCTGGAAATCCTAGAAATAAAAAATATTATTTATTATTAATGTATTTTTCAAGAAATGCATATATTGTATCATAAATATTATACCAATACAGTGTCAAATGAGAAATGCCAAACCAACTACAATGAAGGCTTTACAGCAAAAGAAAAGAAAACGGGACAAAATATGTAAATCATATAATGCAGACTGACAGATTCTGCAACAAGAACAGTATGACGACAGAGATGACACTAACAAAAAGAAAAATAACATGAGCAACACAGATCCTAACAAGAGTAACATCAAGGTGCAACAGAAAAGGAAGCAAGCTATATCTTTCTCTATTATTTCTAAAAAAAATTAAAAAGGACATTTGTGTAAGGCAAATTGTATTTATGTTACTGTAATCTTACCGGTAACCTTGAATGGCAATTCATGGGCTGTCTTTTGCAACACAGCCTCTCCTGCTGTGTTGGCATCTCTCTGCAATTAGAGCAGGAGCACCATGATGGCTGGTCTGGTTTTGGTGGTTCTGGTCCAGCTGGCTGCCCATTGCCAACATTCGAATTGTCTAGGATGTTGAGTACGAAACTGGGCTGTGCCTTTGAAATTCGTTTGAGAAGAATACGCATATCATCAATGTTTGGACCACACAGTAAATCAAAAACAAAGTCAAGTATGCGTATCAAATCAGTTCTTTAATTTCGTTGTATACGATACGATTCTCTGCAAATACATAAATTATAAATCATAAATAACAGTGAAACTAAATTCCGTTATCCATAAAAATAATATACAGCGCATTAATTACTTTTCAATCATAAAAATATAAAGAAACATGTTTCCTGATAAAAGTACAAAGTTTGCACAAATGATTAAATCAATATATTGCATTTACGGAACATTGTTACAATTCTTGCTAAAGAAATGAATGATAAAGTCGGATTAAATATATTCTTACCGATTATGCTCTCTTATAAAAAACATCTTGTGTGTCCAAATAAAATCCAAATAATAAACTGCCGTAAACAAATTGAAATAACATTCATAGGAAAACATAACGTCATAAAGACGGACGGCAAATACAGCAAATATATTTAGCGCCGTAAACGTCAATTATTACAAAGAAAAAATAGCTTTTACAAAAAGCTTACCTATAGATTAAAAAGTGACAGCCAAGTGACGATCTATACACTATTAGTGCTTATATATAAATGTATCTTCTATCAAATATTAAAAATAAGAATATAAACAAATATAATTCTTACAATCAACAGACATTGAATCGACTCTATTCTGAAATTTAAAAAAAGCAATTAAAATACAATAATTAAGTAGTACAGTCCAATGTAGCAAAAACATGCCAAAGCACAAATTATCGCTTGAACATGATGCAAATAAGAAACCGATTTGTTAATGCAATAATAACAATTGCTAAATGTAAATGTGTTTTGTTCCATTATTTGGTGTTAATAAGAAGAAACTAAGAGTAATGTTAAAAATTCACATAATACACTTCAGGACAGATATAATAATTATAGATTGTATGTTTCTGATCGCTTTGAAAATAATTTTAGTTTAGTTTAAACAGAATTATTAATGAAAAATTGTCAAGACAAATATTACAATGTTACATAAAGTTCAAATATGGGATTCAGAAACATGTTTGTAAAAACTTTTATAAATACGTCTCCCTAAAAATAACCGTTTGATATGACTTTTTTTTCTTACAATATAAATAAGAAGATGTGGTTTGAGTGCCAGTGCACATTTCAAATCCAATTATTATAAGTATGAGCTGAGAAAGCTACAGGACATTGGTAAGGCGGGCACAATAATTCAAAGATAATAATTTTGGTATTATTTTCTGTTGCTATCAATACCTCAAGTTGAGCTATTCTATTTTCTTTGTTGACCTCTTGCAGCTGGCCTCTGTTTCCCTGTCCTCTTCCTCTGCCTCTTCTGCTGCCTCTCGCCTGAATTCTACCTCTTCCACGTCCACTGCCCCTTCAACGACCTCTCTTTAGTTCCATAGGCTGACCATTGTCAGAGCTAAGGTCAGATGTTGGCGATCTACTCCTATTACTTGATGCATCTGAAAACTGTAAATAAGATATTTTATTCCATATGTACCTTATATATAAGGACAAACAATATCTGGTCAAGACAAAAATTCAAGCGCCCCCCTTACCGTTTGTTTTGTAAATAAATATTTTGATCCTGAATTTTGATAAAATAAATAATTTGACCAGCAAGAGGATAAAAAAATATTCTGACAGGATATTTACCATAAAAAATTATGTGAAATTTGAAAAAAAAATCGCGCCACTTACCAAAACAAAAAATTCTGACCAGAAAAAAAAAATCCCCCCCCACCCCCCCCCCCCTGTAAGTTAAATGGTCCGTCCCTCAAGAGCATAAAACTTAAAAAGATATTCTGAGCTGTCTTACCTGAAATATATGTATACCGGTAAGGAAAGTAAAAAAAAAAACAACAACAAAAAATTAAATCATGTTACAGAAAAAGTTTCTATTGCTTTGTGACTTTTTCTAAATCATTTCTCAAGAAGCTAAAGAGCACAAAACTTGTAGAAAAATATGCTGAGATGTCTAGCAAAACTTACATCTTCAGAAAAAGATATGAAATAAAACTATTTACAACTAGAATTGCAATAATGCATTGCATACATGTTTTTATTTTCCCTTTATATTTGTGACTATATTATGACCATTCTCATACTAAATATATTTGGACTTTTATCTATAATTATATATTTGATCATCTGAATATTTTCTTTTTAAAACAAAGACATTGTGACTTTTTTCGATATAAGAGAGCTACCATTTGATTTTAGTTTTGATTAAAAAAAATGCAGGATGAGCAGCTGGGCCCCCAAAAACAGGATAAACTTATAAAAAAGGCAGGACTAAATATAGTGAAAATTTAAAAAAAAAAAAAAAAAGAAAAGCAGGACAGACAGCTAAAAACACGCAGGACTTTTTATCCAGAATATCTACCACACGAAAACTTCGACACCCTTCCCGAAATTGAATTGATTTTCCCTTCTATTAAACCTGGAGGTGGATATAATACAGCCCATGAAACATTTATCATGGCTTGTGTCAAACTTGATCGAGTGTCGACTTAGGAGGGTTCAGTGGCCCTGATTAGTTGGAAAATACAATGCATTCCTGTTGCTTCTCGATCCCGGCAGTGACTAATACTACAAGGAGACCTATTCCATCATTTTAAGTGTCTCAACATAAGAGGGACCCGTGCCTTCTTGCTCCGAGGTACACAACTTGCGTTTTTTGCAAAACGGCAATTTGAAATCTGTTTGTTTGCGTTCATGTTGAAATTTTGTTTATCTGACACTTTTTGGCAACTCCTTTAACTATTCATTCGAATATGATAAATTATAGATAGTTTTTACATGTGACACAGTAGATCTGACGAGGAGTTTAGATAAATTTATAGATTCTTTGTTCTATTTTGTTTTCCCCAATTGGGGCCCCTAGCAATGATTCTTCACGATTTTAACGTTTTCAGTCCAATTTTTGAATATATATCGAGGAAGTAAGGATGAAATTTATTACAACTGATATTTTTTTAGATAAACAGTTGAAAGAATTTCTTTGCAAGGCACTTTAACGCTTGAAATTTAACTTCTTTCTGAACCAGTATAACGTGGACTTACCTCAGCATCCATCGTTGACGTCATCATTGTTTACGCTGGTGAAGATCGGCAATCATCGGAACGGTGCTTCCGAAAGTTAATTAACCTCCATTGTTATGAAAAAACTCGTAGCAGATGGAATTGTTTTCTGGTTTGCATGCCATATGATCGCGATTTTCGTACTGAAACAGCCACGAATGGTTTAGTTTTTAGGGAATGTAAACATAACAAGCATATTTTTGAAGACATTTTTTTTACCCAAAACTAGTTTCATATTACTTTAAATAGTATAATTCGGTAGGTCACATTCATGAAAAGGAAGGGGATTGTAGTTACGACGTAAGGAACATATCCGATATCATTTGTGAAATGGTTATTCCATAACGGTCAACCAACTCGCGATGGCGTCCGTAAAATTTACGAAGGGATGATCTCAACCTCATCATTTGGAACTCTTGGTTTAATAGCTTCCTTGTGAGCAGCAACCCTCTGTCAAGAAAATCATGATAGGAAATGCAAGCACGAGAATATCGTATCAATTGGGAGATATATACCCCGTAAGCAGGTGATGCTGGAATGTTGCTACTTAGAAATAAAAAGTTCACAATTGGAAAGCTGAAATCATCTCTTTTGTCGTAAAGTTTTGTCTTCAACCGACCCTCATTGTCAATTTCTAGATGTAAGTCAAGATATGAGGCAGACTTAACTGTATCTGTGCTATCCTTTATCTCTAGTTCGATGGGATAGATGCGTTCAACATAGTCACCAAATTTTGAATTATTTAGTGAAAGAACATCATCTATAGTTAAAGGATATTGCTTACTTCTTATCTTTCTTCCTAAAAAGTAAAATCACAAAAATACTGAACTTTGAGGAAAATCAATTCGGAAAGTCCATAATCACATGGCAAATCAAATAACAAAACGCATCAAAAACGAATGGACAAGAACTGTCATATTCCTGACTTAGTACATGCATTTTCAAATGTAGAAAATGGTGATTAAACCTGGTTTTATAGCGCTAACCCTCTCACTTTGATGACAGTCTCATCAATTTCCGTTATATTTACATTGATGCGTTAACTAAACAGACACAATAAATAAAATAGTCAGAATATGGGTACATCAGTCATCATCGTATAACAATTTTAAAAGGAACATTTTAACAGAACACAAAAACATCTATCTACAAACACATTCATTGATTTGTGTGTCTGACGTCAGAAAATTTTATACGTCACATAGATTATTTTGTCGTTCCAATGTGCATAAACACAATTTTAAAATTTACCTAGGCAATGTTAGCATACAGGTTTTAAAAAATCAAAAGTATGTAAGAATAAATTTCAGAAATAGACCGAGATTTAAACTAGTCCAAAAGTTTTATTATAGAATTTATAAGAATCCACAAATAGTTAATTCCACTACGCGATTGAATGATTTTGACGTTTGTGGTTCAACGTAACATTGTAATTCACAATATAAATATATCATAATGACATAAAATAGAACAATATCATACTGACGGGATCTTTTAAAGTACAGAGTCACGTTATTAGAACCAAAGAAATACAAAAAGTCGCTTATACAAAACACACCACCAAAAAATTCAAGACAATACAAACACATTGACGAGATGGATAAGTACCGAGCCACGTCAAACGAATATCACATAAAACCATTCAACAGTAAAAGTAATATTAATCAAAGAACAAAGACAAATGAAAGAACTATAAAACACGTTGTTAAGATGATAAATAACATCAGTACGCAGAATCTATACATGAAGACCATCGTGTATTATTTGTGAAGTTGATACGGAATATTTATCAACAAGGTCTTGGTATCTTCCGATGAACTTTTTTAGAAAAAGGACGAGACGTTCTTTGACATACCCCTGGTTCATCAACTTTCTACTCAGACACTGATGACGTTTTACAAAAGTCTTAGTAAGAAGTTCCTGTAAGAAATCAGCCTTATAGTAATAAAGAAACAAGTCGACAAGAAGAGGGGCACAATTTGTTCCCGTTGGAATGCGACAGTCTGTTGAAAACACATCCTCCGAAGATGTAACAAAAGAAACCAAACAAAATGACAATAATCATAAATAACAACTAAATGTGTTTAGTTCCGATTCAAAGACCCTATAAGTGAATCAATATTAAAGCCAAAATATGCAATCTTTAATGACCTGACAACAGTATCGTAACTATATCCCTTCTTAACTATATCAAAATTAAATGCAGACTTATGTCAACAGTTTATTGGTATATTTACATACATTCTACACAAATAATTTGAGTATTCCATTCCACAAAATTGAGACAAGTGTATATCACACAGTCGTGATGTGTAATTTTATGAAGAGCTTAGAAGAGTAGTATAGAAACAAAGAAGGACTATAAAATATAACAACAACCATGGTGAATTTGCCTTTCAAGATCTTAGGTTAACGATTTATAAAACAATAATATTTGGTATCATTTCTAATAAGATAAATAACATAAACGTTTACAAGTATATGTCACCATAAGGTACTCAACAATGAGGAAAATATATACAGCATTGTCAGCTATAAAAATCTCTGAATATATGTCCTTGGCATTCTATTCTATGAAGTAATCAGACTCTTTGTGTTTTGGTTTGGATTAAGTCTACATCTTTTTACATGATTTTTCAAATGTACTACAGCTTTAAAGCATTTTCCACAAAAGGCACATAATACTGGTTCAGGATTGTGGACTATCATATGACTCTTTAACTGATCAGTACTATTAAACCCTTTGTCGCACAGGGGCATTTCTTAGCTCTATGATTTGTATGTATGTTAAGGACATGTCGTTTTAACACGTTTAGCTGGTTAAAACTTTTACCACACAAGTTACATGACAATGGACGTTCTCCAGTATGTATTCGTTCGTGCACTATTAATTGATGCTTCAAGTGGAAACTCCTTCTTACAAAACTTGACAAAGAAACGGCTTCTTGTTTGAATGAAAAATCATATGATTTCTCAAACGAAACTTATCTTTAAACGTTTTTCCGCATTCTGGCATTTACTTTCTACATTTGTACAATTATGCTTATCAAACCACCATTTAGAAAAGTATCTCTGGTCACATTTATCACATTTGTACACCTCTGTGTGGTCTTCTTTAGCATGTTCGTTCAAATGCAGTTGTAAAGCTCGTCTTCTGCTGAAAGTAGCTTCACAAAGATAGCACTTTAAGTCTGTGGGATTATCCTTATGTGCTAGTACATGGGGACTTATATTTTACTAAGTTTGAATATCGTCTTCCACATTTACATTTGTACTTCATCTCATTGTCATTAGTTGATTTTATTTTAACTACTTCCGAAGTTGATGTTTTCTTTTCTTTTACAGGTTTGGTTGATGTCTTAGTTTTTTCAACATAAGTATGCAACTTACGATGATTTTTTAATTCGATGCAATCGTTATATCTCCCATCACAATCTGGACATTTGTATGGCTTGAATCCTTTATGTATTCTGGTGTGTAATTTAAGGTAAACTTTTTCGCTGAATATCCTGTCGCATATATCACATTCGTACACTTTTGCTTCACAATTACTTAGTTTTGGTAAGGAACTTTCTAGAATTAATGAATTTTCCTCCCTATGTTTAGATAAATGTTTTTGCAAATCTTTTTTTGCACCGAAGTTAAATCCGCACTCCCCACATTTGTATGAAATATTCGTTTGGGTTTGATCAATTGATTTCCTGTGTTTGAGACGAAACTTTAAAGGTTTGGTTCTATCCATTGCTATCAATAAAAAACATGTATAATTATTATTAAGTATTTAATGTCTTATCTTATGTACTTGTATGTAGTGTCATGAAAGCTCTTTATAGGGCCATTTAATTGAAAATAAAATTTTCGTATCCTTATTCTTATACATATAATGATCGCTCGTTTACTAGAGTATTAAAAAAAGAGAAGATGTGGTATGATTGCCAATAATACGACTCTCCACAAGAGACCAAATGAGACATTAATTACCATCTATAGGTCATCGTAAGGCCTTCAGCAATGAGCAAAGCCCATACCGCAGTCAGCTTTACAAATCCCCAATATCACAAATGTAAAACGATTGAAACGAGTTAACAAACGGCCTAATTAATGTACCAAAAAGTTACGAAAAACAAATATGTAACACAGCAACAAACGACACTGAACCACCGAATTAAAGGCTTCTGACTTGGGACAAGCACATACATACAGAATGTGGCGGGGCTAAACATGTTAACGAAGGTCCCAAGCCTCCCCTAACTTAAGACAGTGGTGTAACAGTACAACATAAGAACAAACTGTAAAAATAAGTTGAAGAGGCTTAACTCATCAGATGGATACAAATATAAATACATAAAACAAAAACATAGAGTGGACGTGGCCGGGTAATAATTCATCCCTACAACAAAAAGACACTTAATATAGATCTTAAGAGTACTCGCAGTTACTGATAGATAGTTCAAGCCAATAACAACCAATACAAAAAAAACATTCATCTAAGACTAAATTATCAATCAGTTCATATCCGACATCCAACGAATTATATTTATTTCATTTCAAAATCCGTTTTAAAGTTCAACATATATCTTTTTTTGACTATTTGAAATGCTGTATGAAATTTTTTTAAAAGATGTCTTATATATAAAAACATTTAATAAGACGATTGTAATTAAGGACATTTTTGTTCTTAGGCCCTTTAAAATTAAATTCTCTCTTTGCTGACGAGTGGCTACAAAGCAACATTTCGCCTAGGTCATAGTACTTAATATTACATAAATAAGTCTCATATGTTACACAATTTTGTAATCACACGTTAAAATCTAAAGACAATAATTAGATATAGGAAGATGTGGTGTGAGTGCCAATGAGACAACTCTCCATCCAAATAACAATTTATAAAAGTAAACCATTATAGGTCAATGTACGGCCTTCAACACGGAGCCTTGGCTCACACCGAACAAAAAACTATAAAGGGCCCCAAAATTACTAGTGTAAAACCATTCAAACGGGAAAACCAACGGTTTAATCTATATAAGAAAACGAGAAACACGTATAAATTACGACAACTACTGTACATCAGATTTCTGAGTTAGGACAGGTGCAAACATTTGCAGCGGGATTAAACGTTTTAATGGTACCAAACCTTCTCCCTTTGTAAGTTTCCGATATATTGACCTGTAGATATGAATAAAATAAAAGAAGACATGATTTTGAACGTCAATGCGACAGCAACATATTAACTAAAAGACCCGTATGAAGGGTAACATACAGTCTTAAATCCTGGTTTGTCTTAGATAACACGATTATTCGGTATCACTACTCTTCCGAAAGTTGATTTGTCAGTACTTAAAAATAAACACGACCGGTATATTTGTAAACACATACCTTATAGCTAACATCAAGTATACTTCTTCAAATCACACATATATTGACAAATCGATATAGTATAATGAATCAATACTACTATAAATACATACCTAAATCATAACTAATATTAGTTGAGACAACTGAAGTAATAATTCGCTGAAAGATTGTACCAGGAAGTAGTACATGTACTGTACGTACTCTCGATAAGCATAAAGTGTGTGTACCTGTACCATGTGTGTACATAGTGTGTATCTCGCGAGAAAGATAAATATTTCTACTTAAATTATGTGGAGATTTAAAATTATTTGCTTGACTACCCTTTAATCATTTGTTCAATTGTGAAGTCTTGTGAATTCACAAACTATTACCTTTTTGTTACTTTACTGTCAATTAAATCATACACAATTTTGATTGTAATTGTCTTTTATATACGTTATTTTTATTATTATTTATTTTTTTGTTAAAAACGACAAAATAATTTAATTTACTAAGCACAGTCCCCGTTCTTGGGCAGAATAATTAGTTTTTAATCATCTTAAATATCTAACATGATTTTAATGATTGCGTTGATTAAAACATTAAACATATATAACATGTATATACATTTATTAAGGCAAATTTAAGTACTGAATAAGAGTGCATTTCTTTCGAACCAAAATTTTGTAACGTTGTGTCACATTTGTTGTTGTTTTTCTAAACGCTAAAAAAGTAGAAACACATACATCGTTTAACAAGTCTTTACTGACCCTGTTTGAACTTTCAATATATAATAATGCATGCACATGTTGTTGGTAAACAGAAGTCTTACAAACGTAGAAACAAATACATCGTTTATAATCAGGTTGAAGTTAGAAACAAATGTAACGTTAGCGTTTATACTAACAAACGACAAACTGCAGACGCATAATTTTTAGCGTTTGCATAGTTTGTCAAAGTTTTTGCAAACTCTGCAAACGTATGTTTGAAAGAAATGATGAAAAATGTGCGCGCTTAGTCGTTTGCATCGTTTGTGTTAGAAAGAAATGCACTCTATAGTATAAAAAAACGGCAATATGGATTCCACCTGGAAAATAAAAATTGCACACAATGATGGACAGTTGTTTTAAAATTAATTAATTATAAGAAGGATGCATATATCTTCGATGCTTAATTTTTAAGAGCCTGAATGTTTACTAAAATTCTTATCAACATTTTAATTAATCAAAATATGATTTGCGTACTGTTGTTAAGCATGGGCATTGAATTAAAAAATGGATTTCATCTTTAACAGAATATGGTTAAATGTAATTTGAAAAATGAGTATACTTCATTGACGTTAACGTTGTTTTAAACGCACAAAACAAACATTTTTCACATGCATCATAGAAATTAATTTGATATACAAATGTATCCTTATCTCCTACTGAAGGACAGCACACAGTGACTTGTAAAAAGTACCTGTGACACAGTGCCATTTGGCCACTTGAGATATTAATTATTCTTTCAAAAACTATATCCATTGATCTGTCCTTTGATTGGCACACACATATCATTTACTAATATAATCCAACACTTTAACTTGCAATGAGTAACACAAATGAAGCCACATGTGCATGAGCAAGTTTCGGTTACCCTACCAGAAAACACGACTTTACATCGAAAATAAACTGACAACGCCATGGCTAAAAATGAAAAAGACAGACCAATAATAGTACACTAGAAACAACATAGAAAATTAAAGACTGAGCAACACGAACCCACTTAAAACTGGGAATGAGCTCAGGTGCTCCGGATCCGGAATGTGGCACCCGACGTGTTGCTCATTTTATCACATACCCGGTAAATAGTCTTATTCGGTAGGTCACCTTCATGAAAAGGGAAGGGGATATCATCTGTGAAAAGGTTATTCCATAACGGTCAACCAACTCATGATGGCGTCCGTAAAATTTACGAAGGGCCGGATGATTTCAACTTTACAATGTTGAACTCTTGGTTTGATAGCTTCATTGTGCGCAGCAATCCTCTATCAAGGAAATCAGGATAGGAAATACAAGCGCGGGAATATCGTATCAATTGGGAGATATGTAATCCGTACGCAAGCGCTGCTGAAATGTTGCTACATAGAAATTGAAAGTTCACAATTGGGAAGCTGAAATCATCATGCTGGAATGCCCACAGTCTGTTGAAAAACACGTCCTTCAAACGTAACAAATATGTTGTCTACCAAGAAATAAAGCATCTTGATAATATCAGTTTCAGAGAACTTTTTTGTTTGAATCAGTGTGATCCTTTACAAAGTAAGATTTATCCCTCCCTAAGACAAAATTCTTGTATATCTACGTTGGCTCTTCTTTTTTTATAAAACAAAGCAATACTTCAATTTGTCTTTTAGTTTGGAATGGGGAATACTTGTTTAAAGTGTAGAACAGTCAAATGCTTTAATACTATTGTAAGATAATAGAGTCTGTGATTGTATGAACTCTAAAAGATCTTTGTAATTTTTAGTGTCTACATCTGATTCATGCCACCTAGACTAGGCAGTTTCACAATATTTTTGAATCCCGGCTTTGATTGCTTATGAAAAAGATGTTAATAGTTTAGAAAGATGTTTCTCTTGTGGAAAGTTGTCTCATTGGCAATCATACCACATCTGCTTTTTTTATAACGTGACAACAGTTCAAAACATAAATAGTGACTACAACTTCAGGTGATATCATGTCCTTTGCAAAGGTAAGTAAATTCTGCTCAGCATGTGGCGACGTACCTGTCCTTGGTATGTCAGTATGGAGAAAAACAGTATAACTCGTGTACATGTATAACGATATCAATTTATGGCCATATTTCAGCTTTCTGACATATAACACTGTCAAAAAGACGCGTACTACTGGACTTAAGAAAACGACGTAGATATTTAACGCAATTTCATTGTATTTTTATCACATAAAACATAGAAGATGTCCACCCTCTGTTCCAACGACATCATATAGTCAGACTATTTTTTCTTGTCATTAGCTGTGATATTTCACTTACGGCGTACCTTACGGCTTCCGTTGCATTGTGCACTGCAGTTTCACTTTATTTTTTTCTGTTGAATCAGTTGAACATCTTAGCGATCATCGATTAGTAGTACTTGTCGCTGGACAATAAATGTTTTAACTAGACAATCTTCGACGACACAATCAATGTATTTTATCAATCATTCACGTACAGGAAAAGACTTCCGAATGTAAAAGTGTTATAGAAATACAGTGCATATTTAGTAAGTTCGGTAAGTTATTTCATAGCTAGATATTTACTTTATTCTTTCCGAAAAAAAAATCAAAAAGGAAAATTAAATATATACTAACCAAAAAAAAAAAATCAAAAAGGAAAAATAAATATTATCACGAGAAATAACAATTTAATGGAAATTGTAGTTCATAATAGAATTTTAAAATAACCATATGGAAAAGTATTTTCCATCAGCTGTAGTGACAACCGAGTGACATGTTAGGACATACATGTATGAGTTGTTATGGACACACAGTAAGATTGAAAACATTTCTTGGGATCATGATCCCTTAAATCTCGCAATTTGGTGTACTTGAAATATGATCCTCTTATAATCGGATTAAAAGGATATTTAGAAAGTAATGTCCTTTATCCATCAAAAATCATCTTTTCTTCTTTAAATCTGAATCCAAATATTTACATTTTTGGGTTTTGTTTTATTTTTCATTTTTTTTTTAGAATACAAGCTTTTGAAGCAGCTGCATGTTTTAAATATATCAGCAAATTGGGTAGCTCTGCTTTTTCTGAATCAAAACCTTGCTTAGAAAATCATATATTTTACCTTTACAAAGTGCATGGGTGATATAGAGCATCTCTTTATTTTATTGGTGAGGAATTAATTCAATAATAAGTATCTATTTGTATTGAATTTTTATGCCCCCGCTGCTTAAACGCATAGCATAACGAACCAAGGTTCGAATGAAGGTCTGTCTTATGGGACAAAGTCAAGACAGACCTTTATTCGAACCTTGACAACCATATACCATCAAAACTCATCCGATCTAAAAACCAGTCTACCCTGGATCAATCATTAACATCAGGAAAATGTTTTAAAAAGAAAACAAGGCTATATCAACAGGCAAAGAAAACTAACAACTTAATATAGACATTTTCAAAAAGAATGTAAGAGACAATTCAGGAAAGCTGAATGGAACTATATCAACACAACAATCCTAGAAGGGCTAGAAAACCCTTCTGGAAATATGTTAAATTAAGAAAACAGGACAACATAGGAATAGCACCCCTTAAAAACAATGGGCACCTAATAAATGACAGCAAAGGGGAAAGCAGAATTACTGATTAAACAATTCAGTTCAATATTCACAAGAGATAAAGACAAAACTCTGCCAAAAACATCAAAGCATATAAAAAGCACAATACCTCCTTTAGACATAAGACCAGATGGAGTCGAAAAGCTGCTGAAAAAAAATTGAATACATCCAAGGCATCAGGACCAGACGGCATACCAAACCGTATATTAAAAGAATGCTCAAAATAACTAGCACCTGGACTTACAATGATATTCCAAAAATTAATCAACACTGGTACACTACCAAGAGACTGGCTAAACGCAAATATATCAAGTGTCTTCAAAAAGAGAGATAAACATGCACAAGAAAACTATAGACCAGTATCACTAACATCTGTACCATGCAAGCTACTGGCACATATTATATGTAGACATATATTTAAACATCTAGAGAAGTACATAGTACTTACATCACTAAACCATGGTTTCAGGTCAGGTTATTCCTGTGAAACCCAACAGCTTGTCACACTACATGACTTTATGAAAGCCTTTGACGCAGGAAAACAAATTGATGTAGCTATCCTCGACTTCTCCAAAGCATTTGACACCGTGCCACATAAAAAACTGCTGCACAAAATGAATGAATACGGTATAAGAGGACCACTAACTCAAAGGAAAATGAAAGCAGTACAATCATTTTTCGCAAATGACTGCCTCCTGTACAGGAACATAAATAGCCAACATGACCACACACTCCTACAGCGAGACCTCCAAAACCTAGAGGTATGGGCCAAAAACTGGGGCATGCGCTTTAATGCAAAAAAAATGCTATATACTTAGCATTAAGAAAAAGCCAGAAGATGTACAGCCTAGACGGACATGTACTACAACAAGTCCAACACAACCCATACCTAGGCCTACATATATCAGAAGACCTAAAATGGACCACGCATATCTCAAATGTAGCCAAGAAAAGCCAATTCGACACTCGGCTTTTTAAGAAGAAATCTACGCTTCTGCTCAAAAGATTGCAAAAAGACAGCATATATATCATTAGAACGATCAACTATGGAATATGGTGCCATAATATATATATTTATTAAAGGTATTAAGTCACATGACGTTGTAACGGTCAAGTGATTGTTTACTATAAACACGTGTGTGTGTGTGTTTATATCAAGCACATGGTGTGTGTTTACGTTCAATTTGTTTGGATGGTATATACCCGTAATGCCGGTTTTACGGGTATATGCCCTCATGAGTTTCGTGAAAAGTATTATTTAACGGGTTAGTTTGAGAAAATAAAGTTATTCGAAGTTTGCCTATAGATCAACGTAGCAGCATTCGGTATTATGTTTACCCACCCACCCATCCTTTTATGAGATGGTTATCGTTGATGGGAGTATATGCATATATTACATTATATTAATATGAATTTTTCCTCTTTTGTAGATAGTTTTTTATTGTGTTACTGTATATTACTGTGCTATTGTATGATTGGATTGGTAGTGTGCCTGAATTTATAGTGAAGGACTTTAGTTTGAGAATCATATTGAATGTAAAATTAATAATAAAGGCTGCTACAGCTGTAGGCACACTTGTCCTATTTATGTGTTGTTTTATTTATTAAATAATTTATATTCGCTTGAGCTGGCGAATTAGAATATAAGATCATAATATGTGACCCATATACACAACATGATATAAATCAATTGGAAAGAATACAACGCAGAGCCGCTAGATTTATTACAGGCGACTATAGGTCTAGAGCTCGGAATAGGGGTCGGTCACCAAAATGATAGCCGAGTTAGAACTAGACAACCTACAAACAAGAAGAAACAAGTCAACGGCTGGTATTTCTGTACAAAGTGTTTGAGGGGTTGGTCCCAGCTATTAATCCCGACGATTTTCTTGTTAAAAGTAAAACCTAAAACATTTGACAGTTTTGTAAGTGCCAATATAGTGATAAATTCAGTGAAGAACAGGACGAAGGCGCTAGAAAATATCCCTAGCAACACGGATCCATATAAGAACTCTTTCTTTGTCAAGAGCATACTACACTGGAACCAACTGGAAGAGCAGATACAGTTGAGAGCTTCAAATCTGCTCTCCAACACCGCCAATAGGTGACTCTCTCTCCCGCTGAGTAAAAGCCAGAATTGTTGTCTTCAACGTACAAATACAGATACAGATACAGATAGCGAGCACTGCCCTCTAAACAATGATACCGGGTTTTTTCAGAGATTTTTAAGTGCTTTTGCTGACAAATCTGTTCACAGAAAATCTAAACAGAGCTTAGAGTATGTACCATGTCGAATCTAAATCGAGCTATTATATTTATTTCTTATTAAAAGATTATAAGAGGACGGGATATCATATTTTAGTCCATATTTTAAATAGCAACTTTTAAAATATGGTGTGAATATAATGATATGATTCTAAATATTAAAAATCCAAATCAATATGTTAGTTGGTTATCATAGAAAGCTTCAGAATATACAAGATACTTTAAAGATAGAATACAGTGGAATTCTTTTAGAAAATGTAAACAGTGAAAAATTACTTGACATCATAATCGATGTTTCATGGAATCAACAAATAAACAAAGTATGTACTGTGATTAGTACTAGACTAGGTTTACTAAATCGATTAAAGCATTATATTCCATAAAAAAGGTTTTATGTTTATTTTATAATGGATATATACTTCCTCTTTTTGATTATTGTTCTACAATATGGACTGAAACATGTAATCTTAATATGGAAAAAAAATGTTAAAAGTGCAAAAAAGGGCAGCCAGAATAATTCTTAAAAATCATATGACACACCATCAAAAACTTTATTTAAACAATTAGGATGGTTAACTTTTCAATCAAGAATCACATATCACAATAACCCGAATAATTCAGTCGTTATATCCGCTGATCTACAAAGCCTCGTGTGGGAGAAAATCGGACACGGAAAGGGCTTGAATTATTCGAGTTAATATCACAAAGGAGTATTAATGTATAAGTGTGTAAACAGTCTTGCACCTGATTACATTATCTATGTCAATTATTTAATAATAACCAAAATGTTAACGTTAGTGCAAGATATTCTTTGCGTTCATCGGACAATAATTGCCTTTTCATACCACGCCGAGAACAAATTTTATGAAAAAAAAAACATTACAATACTCCGGTATAGTTCTTTGGAACAGTATTCCTGTTCAAATAAAAAAAAAAGATATGAACGATAGAACAGTCTAAACAAAGTTTTTATAATTTCTTGTTTCTAAACTAAAAATGTAATTATCAGATGAAATTCACAGGTGCTTGAGGACAGGATCCTGTATGAGCCCCATATAGTCCCTCCCCCCCTTTTTTTTTAATCATAAATCTCAGATTTTTCTATCTATATCACTTTAATATTTGTACTTATTTGTACCATATATACTAATATACCATATTTATACTCTTAATATGCATGTTTACTATCAACGTGAATCTCGTGTAAATTTCGTATAATCGTCAATTTTTTTTCAATCGGTCAGTGTTGTTGTGAAAATATGGCACCTAATTAAAGTTCGTGTTTGAAGGTCGAAGTTTAACGATTGTCACCTGTTTGTCAGCAATCGACAAAAAATTAACAAAAAAGCATTGAAATTGAGCACGTGTTTTTAAAACATGTAAATTCAGATAATAGTTTATTTTAAGGACATCCATGCGTATTGAGATCACCGGATTTTTACGAGATGGGTCACACTGAGGTCACTTTGCATACGAAAAATACGTCGGGGGAATTGCTTCCTGGAAGGAAGCAATTAAAATAAAGTAAACTTCTTCTAAATATGAATAAATAAAAGAATTTTCTCAGAAAAAAAGTATATATGTGCATAAGTTTTATAATGAAAACTATCCATTGAGTAATAATTTAATTTTGAATGTAACACGTCTTCTGATTGGCTGACGTTAGGGACCGTTCAATATTTATCAGATAGATGGGCCGGTGCAAAATGGGGCGGGGCAAGCACTTTTTTTGTGGAAATATTTGGATGGGCGAGATCTTTTTTAAAATATTTAGTGGATGGGCCAGAACATATTTTATAGGAAAATTTTTTATCCATTTTATCGTTGTGTAAGAAATTTCTTTTGCTGGCACTCAAAAACTGGTAGCTTGGTTCATTTCTGTCAACTTTAAGGATTTAATTAAGGATTAAAAAAGCTCAAATTTTCCTTTCGGACTATCTTATAAATTATTTTGACCTTATGGAATACCAAGTTGTTTAATAGTTTGGTGTATTGCTGTTAAATTTATGGATTTAATTAATAGGTAAGAAAAAAAGCTCAAATTTTAAGTTAGGGATAAATTCAGATAGTCAACTTTAATTTTTTTGTAAATTTTTCAAATCAACTTGGATTTTCAAAAACCTATACAGCTTATTCATTAATATATTGATCTTATAGGAAACCAGGTTGTTTGGTAGTTATGTGTATTGCTGTTAAATTTATGGATTTTATTAATAGGTAAGAAAAAAAGCTCAAATTTTCATTTTAGGCTAAATTCAGATAGTCAACTTTAATTTTTTTTATAACTTTTTCAAATCAACTTGGATTTTCATAAAGCTCAAGAGCTATCTCAATTATATATTGATCTTACAGAAAGCCAGTTTGTTTGGTACTTTGGTGTATTGCTGTCATTTTTATGGATTTTATAAATAGGTAAAAAAAATCTAGAATTTTAAGTTTAGGCTGAATCTAGATAGTCATCTTTAATGTTTTTTATAACTTTTTTAATCAACCTGGATTTTCATAAAACTATGCAGACTTTTCATTTATATATTGAACTTTATACAGAATGCCACGTTCATTTGTAGTTTGGTGTATGTCTGTCATTCTTACGGATTTAATAACAAGGTTTAAGAAAAAGCTCAAATTTTCAGTTTATGCTAAATCCAGATAGTCATCTTTAATTTTTTTTATAACTTTTTCAAATCAACATGGATTTCCATAAAACTTTACAGCTATTTCATTTATAGATTGATCTAAAAAAAATGCCAAGTTGTTTGGTAGTTTGGTGTGCTGCTGTCATTCTTATGGATTTAATAAAAAGGTTTAAGAAAAAGCTAAATTTTCTGTTTTAGGTTATTTCAAGATAGTCATCTTTAAATTTGTTCATAACTTTTTCAAATCAACTTGCATTTTCATAAAACTCTACTGCTAAATCATTTTTATATTGATCTTACTGAATGCCAGGCTGTTAAGTACTTTGTTTTTTGCTGTCATTTTTATGGATTTAGTTAATAACTTAAAAAAAAGCTGCAATTTTAAGTTTGGACCAAATTTGGATGGTGACTGGTCACCTTTAAATTTTTTTTAAACTTTTTCAAATAACTTAGATTTTCATATAACTGTACAGCTTTCTCATTTTTATATCAATCTTACAGAATGCTAGGTTTTTTTGATAGTTTGGTTGTTTAGCTGTCAAATTTAGGGAATTAATTAATAGGCGAAAAAGGCTGCATCAAATTCAAAAACATGCCTGCCTATATTTGCTTAAAGGACCATAATTTCTTTTTCCAAAAGTAGAACAGATAAAGGAATATTCATATTTGAACTAAATGTATACATATATGGCACATTTTAAATTTTGTATTAACACCAAATAGATATAGGAGATGTGGTGTGAGTGCCAATGAGACAACTCTCCATACAAATAACAATTTAAAAAGTAAACCATTATAGGTTAAAGTAGTTTATTCTTTGATTTCAAGACATAAAATTTTAAAAACTTTAGAATAGAAAAAGAACCTAAATCATTTTTTATTGTCTTATAGTTTTAGAGGGGCAAGGACTTTTTTTATAGATTTTTTTAGATGGGCAAGGACTTTTTTTCAGAATTTAAAAGGATGGGCAATAACTTTTTTAATGAAACAATATTAAGAATGCACCGGCCCATCCATCTGGTAAATATTGAACGGTCCCTTAATTTGTTATGAGCCCATAGACATAATTTAGTCATGTGACCGTGACGTCATCAACGTTTTTTCATGGTTTTCTACGGTTTAAAATGGAATTTAGAATTAAATTATAAGAAATGACTAATATTTTTTTCTGCCTATTCGAAATAACATAAAAAATGGGGTGCACACTGTTAAATAACCCGCTACGCGCGTTATTCAGTGTGCACCAAATTTTTAATGTTATTTCTTCATAGACAGAAAAAATATTACAGTCATTCCTTAAATAAAAAAACATATGCATTGTTTTTTTGATTTGAGGTTTCTTATGACTATAAATAAAGTATTTATTATTTATTATTATTATTATTTTAGAAGTCTTCTTTCTAATCCGTTTTTTCGTATAGTTCCGTTCCGAACTTTGTTCTTTTTTATGCATTGTTTGTTTACTTCCGGAATGGCTGAGCAGCGGAAAATACGAAATCGCGTACGCAAAATATCAAAATTACAACGTAAATCGGACTCAGAGGATGACGACGAAGACTTACTGTATACAGTCAAATGCAAAGGACTATTGCCTTCAAGTACATCGCAATGGGATCTCGCATGTCTTCACTCTTTAGGCATTTTTTACTGTGAGAAGTCTATACCACTGTCTGAGTTGCTGGATAATGTGTATAGCAATATCGATATGTTTAAACCATTAACAGAAAAAGAGAAAGAATATACAACATGTATACATGACAGTTTAGATTTCTCGTTTTCAACACAGGAAGTGGTAGATTTATTGTAGAAAATATAGACTTTCTCCAAATGAAGTAAATATTGATGTGGCAGAAAAAGTAAGAAGTAACTTGGAAAGTGATACATTTATAAACACTAGGTGAATATGATCTAAATTTGTTGGTATTTTAAGCATTGATAATTTCAGTTCTTGTGCAAGTAAAGGCCTTAGTTTTCAATTGGACTGTGTGACATTATTAATCACCAGCAATAATGAACTAGCCCCGAACATGAATGAAATATTTGACACTGAACACTAAGATAACATCAATCAGTCAGATAATACAATCCATCTTGTATGTGCAAAGGATTTGTTTGACTTTAAAAATAAGACGATAATTGCCAACCAAAAAACTCTTGACCACAAAGACCAAATGATAAACATGATAAAGAATTAAGATCCTGCTACATGTAACTGTTTTGTCAGATTCCCTTATCACGTACACTATGAACGTACAAAAAATATACAAATGTATGCAATTCTCATTTTTTTGTTATTTCCTGTGTCCCACTAGCAGTCAGGGTACTACTTGTACAAGTGTATTTTATTTACTTGAAGAAGTAAAAAAAAAATACACATATACATGTAAGTAAATTTGTAGGATTTGTAGGATACTTATACAAGTGAATTTTATTTACTTGTATAGGTAAAAAAGAATTGGCTTAGTTATGTCCCTTAGGCAATCCGGATTTTTTACTTGTATACATGTAAGTAAAAATCATTTTCTTTGATGAATTAATGAGATGAAACATTGAACTTTAATGAAAAAATTTGAGCAAACCTGGGAAAAATCATTAAAAGCATGATTTTACATCTCAAAACTTGAGGATTTTTGTGGGATTGTAAGAAAAATTTACTTATACAAGTAAATTTTTTAGAAAATTAAGGGGAGATTATTCAAACATTATTTATTTACTTATACATGTTTTATGTATATATTTTTTTTTACTTCTTCAAGTAAATAAAATACACTTGTACAAGTAGTACCCCTGACTGACTAGACTTCATTTCCAGTTTTCAAGGCACAAATATTTGACTTTCATGTATCACGCTTACAAAAAAATCAGCAATCCGACTTCACGCTTAGACTCCAATAAGACCCCAGCAATACATGAAGGTCAGCATAGCATCCTGGTTCGAACGCCTTGATTTTGGTTCGCTTAATGCCTGTTCATTCAGCATTGTTCAGCATTTGTTCAGGGTCCATTCACCTTTATTTTTATTTTTTTCTACTGTTATCTAGTTGCAAAATGTTTATTGTTTGAACAGAATATACATGTACATGTATTAACAAGTTTGATGAAAAATTCACCAAATATTTGTATTGCTGCAACCAATCAATAATTTTCCCTTTGATTT